>NC_080065.1:109663920-109963920 GCF_949987535.1 Balaenoptera acutorostrata | reverse complement strand
TCAATGAAGTATTAGCAAACTGAATTCAACAATACACTAAAAGGATCACACAGCACTGTCAAGTGGGTGCATGGATGGTTCGACAACTGCAAATCAATCAGTGTGATACACATTAACAAAATGAAGGATGAAAATCATATGAACTTAATAGACGCAGCAAAAGCATTTGACAAAATTCAATAGCCATTTATGATTAAAAACTCTCAACAAAGTGGATATAGAGGGAAATTACCTCAGCCTAATAAAGGCCATCCATGACCAGCTAACAATCATACTTAATTGCAAAAGCTGAAATCTTTTTCCCTAAGATCAGAAATGAGACAAGGATATCTACCTTCACCATTTTCATTCAACATAGTATTGGAAGTCCTAGCCAAAGCAATTAGTGAAGAAAAAGAAATAAAAGGCAACCAAATCAGAAAGGAAAAATAAAAATGCCATTCTTTGCACATGACATGATAGAAAAACCAAAAAGCTGTTAGGACTAATCAACAAATTCAATAAAGTTGCAGAAGAAAATCAATATACAGAAATATGTTGCATTTCTATACACTAATAATGAACTATCAGAAAGACAAATTAAGAAAACAATTCCATTTACAATACATTAAAACAAATAAAATATCTACTGATAAATTTAACCAAGGAGGTGAAAGACTTTTACACTGAAAACTATAAGACAGTGATGAAAGAAATCAAGGAAGACACAAATAAATGGAAAAATATTCCATGTTCATGTATTGGAAGAATAAATATTGTAAAAATGTCCATACTACCCAAGGCTATCTACAGATTCAGTGCAATCCCAATCAAAATACCCATGGCATTTTTCACAGAAATAGAACAAACATCCCTAAAATTTGTATGCAAACACAGAAGACCTCAAATGGCCAAAGCAATTTTGAAAAAGAACAACAAACTTGGAGGCATCATGCTCTCTGATTTCAAACTATATTACAAAGCTCTGGTAATCAAAATAGTATGTCATTGGCCTAAAAACACATAGATCAATGGAACAGAATAGAAAAACCCAGAAATAAACTCATGAATATATGGTCAATTAATTTATGACAAAGGTGTCAAGAATATACAATGGGGAAAAGACAGTTTCTTCAACAAATGGTGTTGGGAAAATTGGACAGTCACATGCAAAAAAAAAAAAAAAAAAAGGAACTGGACCATATTCTTATACCATACACAAAAGTTAACTCAAAATGAATAAAAGACTTGAATGTAAGACCTGAAACCATAAAACATCTAGAGGAAAACATATGTGGTAAGTGCCTAAAATTGGTCTTGACACTGATTTTTTTGGATCTGATACTAAAAACAAAGGCAACCAAAGTAAAAACAAACAAGTGGGGTGACAAAATAAAAAGCTTCTGCATGGCAAAGGAAACCATCAAAAATGTATAAATATAACCTACAGAATGGGATAAGAAATTTGCAAATCATATATCTGATAAGGGGCTAATATCTAAGATATATAAAGAACTCATACAACTCAAAAGCAAAATCTAAAGCAAAAAACTCTCAATCCAACTGAAAAATGGACAATGAATCCTAATAGACATTTTTTTTTTCCAGAGAAGACAGAGAGGGCCAATAGGTACATGAAAAGATGCTCAGTATTGCTAATCATCGGGGAAATGCAAACCAAAACCACAGTGAGGTACCATTTCACACCTATTAGAATGGCTGTTATCAAGAAGACAAAAAATAAGTGTTGGCAAGGATGTAGAAAAACTGGAACTCTTGTGCACTGTTGGTGGAAATGTAAATTGGTGCAACCACTATGGAAAAAAGTATGGAGCTTTCTCAAAAAATTAAAAAATAGAACTATCATATGATCCAGTAACTCTATTTTCAAGTATTTATCTGAAGAAAACAACAACACTCACTTGAAAAGATATGTGCACTGCCATGTTCAGTGCAGCATTATTTACAATAGCCAATATATGGAAACAACCTAAGTGTCCACTAACAGATGAATGGATAAATTGTGAGATCTATATCTATAGATATATATGTATATGAATATTATTCAGCCATAAAAAGAATGAAATCTTGCTATTTGGGACAACATAGATAGATTTGAGGGCATCATGCTAAGAGAAATAAGTTAGATAGAGAAAGACAAATACCATATGATCTCACATATGGATCCTATAAAAGCAAAACCAAACAACACTGAACTCACAGATACAGAGAACATATTGGTGGTTGCCAGAGGTGGGGGGGGGCAGGTAAGGACTGGTTGACATGGGTGAAGGGGGTCATAAGGTACAAATTGTTACAAATTTACAGTTATAAAACAAATAAGTCATGGGGATGTAATGTTTAGCATGGTGACTATGCTAATAATACTGATTGCATATCTGAAAGTTGCTAAGAAAGTAAATCTTAAAAGTTCTCATCACAAGAAAAAATTTTTGTAATTATGTATGATGACAGATGTTAATTTCTTGTGGAGGTCATTTTGTAATACGTAGAAATATAGAATCATTACATTGCATACTTCAAACTAATATGTTATTTGTCAATTATACCTAAAGAAAAAATAAGGATTCCATTGACAAAATATAACTATTTGTCTACCCTATTTTAAAAAAAATCACAACCTCCTCCACTCTGTCCCAGCATCTCCGACCCCATTACTCAACCTGCACTATTCTTTTTCATACACTTAACACCTTCTACCATACCACATAATTTTCCTTCTATTATGATGATTGTTTATTGTCTTTTTCTACATAGAATGTTGGTAGAGTCCTAATAAGAATTCATTGAATAAATGAATGAATGACTGTATGTGGACAGATATATTAAAAAAATAAAAATACACCAAAATACTAACTGTAGCTCTTTTTTAGATGGTGTGATTATTATCTTCTTTATACTTCCTTAGATTGTACAAATTTTCTGTACTGAACATGGATAACTTTTATAAGGAAAACTAGTGTGTGTACGCATGTATATGTTTGTAGAATGTTAAATTAGATCTCTAGGTATATCTTTACCCCTGAATCACACTAGATATTCTGCATTTTCAAAGACTCCCTGGAGAAATGATTTTACAATCTTTCTCATCAACTTATGCCAGGGTTTAACATCTCTGAGAGTCATGAAATATTTCTATCTGACTTACTTCTGATTGCCACTTGGCAAGGTTAAATGATGCCTCTGGATCTACTGTCAGGTGTGAAGCATGTGTTGAAGATGAGAAAAAATGAGCAGGAGAGAGACACATTTTTTTTTTTTTACAGTGATTGAATAATGACAATTATGGAGAGAGACGAGAAGGAAAGGCATAACAATTATAAGTTGCAAACATTTATTGATCCTCTTTTATGTGCTAGCACCCTATAACTGGGTGCTATGTTTTGCATAAAGGTGATTGTAACAGAGTGCCTGCCCTCGAGGAGTTTATAATATAGCAGGGGAGCTCTAGGTCTAGCGATTATGCCTTGTCTCCCCCCATATCCTCAGCAGGCTTTTTTTTTTTTTTTTTTTTTTTTTTTTACTATAGGCATTCTGCTTAACTGCATTAAGTGGGCAGCTGCCAGGGATGGATGCTAGATAGCTATTGTAACAAGTGTTTGACTATTTTCAATTATCCTTCTGTGGATTATCTCCCATATGCATTATCTGCAGCTTTATTTTATTGGATGGTGTCTTTTTGTCTCATTTTAATCCTTGACTAGCTTTTCCTTAGCACAATTATGACACATGCTTGGAAGATTTCAAAATAACCCTAAGAATGGTCTAGGTGAAACAAATAGGTAAACCTGGAATAGGAAAGAGAATCACATTAGAATTCCAGAGCCAAGCACAAATGATTTACAGATTTGATGTTTGAGGTATTGGTCCTAGGGTGTCTCTTTTTCTTGCCAGGAAATGCAGAATAGTTTGCCGGGCTGGTATCAATCCTTCCTGCTTTCAACCTCCCGGGAGATGACAAAAAGTAAGCTGGTCATTGTCTGTCATAGAATGTTTTTGATAAGCAACCTTTGATAGTTTTCTTCAAAGAACCCAATTTCTTTGACTTTCCCTCCTGAGTCTTTATTTTCTAGTTCTTCATGCCCTCCTGAAGCTATGGGGCCCTGTCCCAACATTGGTGTTACAGGTTATGTTTGAATTCTACCAGATCTGAGAGTAATTGTGTCTTGGGGCTTGATTTTGAATTGTATTTCCGTTCTTACATCCAGATAAAATGCATTTCCTTAGGCACCAGTGTTACCAGTATTACTGCTGATCTATACACACCTTTGAATCATGTGGACCCTGACCAGAAATACCATACTCACAGTGCCCTCCACATGTTGCTTTGGTCCTCCTTTGCACTGTTGAGCCACTCTGGTTTGGTGGAATAGCTGTGGGAACTGAAATCAGGAGATCTGGGTTCAGGTCCCAGACTTACTACTTCTGGTCCATGGCCTTGGTTAAATTAAGTCTCTAAACTACCCAAGTTGGTTGTGAGCATTAAACACAGGAGCAAAAGTGAAAATGGTTTGCAAACTGGAATCTATATCATCAAGACCCACATTCTGCTCTACCTATTTATTTTTTGGTAGCAACTTTCTTGAATCCCCCCTTTCTCCTTGCCATCAACAGGCATTTCCTTTGTACACAATACTCCACTAGCCCTTTTTTACCTAGTTAATGCCCACTCTGCCTTCAGGTGCCATCTTAACTGTCTCTACACCAGGAAGCCTCCCCTGGGTAATTTCCTCTTAAAATAGGCTTAAGAATACCATGAATCGGGGCTTCCCTGGGGAGCAGTGGTTGAGAATCTGCCTGCTAATGCAGGGGACACGGGTTCGAGCCCTGGTCTGGGAAGATCCCACATGCCGCGGAGCAGCTGGGCCCGTGAGCCACAATTGCTGAGCCTGCGCGTCTGGAGCCTGTGCCCCGCGACGGGAGGGGCCGCGATAGAGAAAGGCCCGCGCACCGCGATGAAGAGCGGTCCCCGCACCGCGATGAAGAGTGGCCCCCGCTTGCCGCAACTGGAGAAAGCCCTCGCACGAACCGAAGACCCAACACAGCCAAAAATAAATAAATAAATAAATAAATAAAAATCAAGTAAAACTTAAAAAAAAAAAAAAAAAGATTGCTTTCACAAGCCACAGAAAAAACCCTACATTAAAAAAAAAAAAAAAAAAAGAATACCATGAATCTCTCCTCCACAGCTCTTGGAACAGTTATAATTTTCTACAAGTTATCATTTGGTCTACAAGATTATTTGATTATTGAAAGTCAGTGTATCTCAGGAGGCAGACGGCCTGGATTCTGATCCTGGCTAACACTCACTAGCTGCATAATGTCGGGCAATGTAATGAATCCCTCTGTGCCTGAGATTCTGAATCTATAAAATGAAGATTTTGCAATGCCTATCACAAAGGGCTGTGGTGAAAATTAGATGAGTCAGTACATATAAACCACTTCAAACTGTGCCAGGCACATACCGGCCCTCGGTGAATGTCACCTGCCATTGTGGAGAGTGGTCTTACTCTATCTGGGGCCACCATGATCGTGGAAGCTCCATAAGGATCATGCTTTGCCTTTCAAGTACAAACACAGGGTTTGGCTTAGACTAAGTGCTTCATAAAGATTTGTGGGATATAATAATGAATACTTAAATTAATAGATCTCAATTATAAACATGTCCTCATCTTAAAATGCTGGGATTATGATTTCCATTCTATTATCCAAGTTACATCAATCATGTAAACGTTAAAAAGCAGAGGGCATAAGACTAAACCTTAAAAAAATAACATCCCTAAATTACAGCTAAATCACTGGAAACTCTTTGTATACACCATGAACTTTCATTCAGTTAGGTACTGCCTAGTTATTTATTTCTACTGTCTAAAATAATAATTAATGAACATTTACCAGAGTATAAAGAATTCTGCTAGGCATTTTGGATAATAAAATAATGAATGAATAGCTCTCTATTGGAGATGCTGGTTGGGAAATTACAACATGGAGGTTAGAGCACAGTATCAAACCAAGGCCCTCATGCTAAGCACCAAAAGAGGAATAGACAAGTTCTATATGCTGGTGACAGATGGTAAAGGACTTTCAGTCACAGATCAGGAAGATAGAAAAATCCAAAATTATTCATATTTAATTCTCCCCTCATCCACCAAGTCTATCATTTGGTTAACATGTAAAATGTTAACATAGATGCAAAAATCCTCAACAAAATACTAGCAAACACAATCCAACAGCACATTAAAAGGATCATACATCATGATCAAGTGGGGTTTATTCCAGGAATACAAGGATTCGTCAATATATGCAAATCAATCAATGTGATAAACCATATAAACAAATTGAAGGATAAAAAACCATATGATCATCTCAATAGATGCAGAAAAAGCTTTCGAAAAATTCAACACCCATTTATGATAAAAACTCTCCAGTAAGTAGGCATAGAGGGAACTTACCTCAATATAATAAAGGCCATATATGACAAACCTACAGCCAACATTATTCTCAATGGTGAAAAACTGAACCCATTTCCACTAAGATTAGGAACAAGACAAGGTTGCCCACTCTCACCATTATTATTCAACATAGTTTTGGAAGTTTTAGCCATAGCAATCAGAGAAGAAAAAGAAATAAAAGGAATACAAATTGGAAAAGAAGAAGTAAAACTGTCATTGTTTGCACATGACATGATACCATACATAGAGAATCCTAAAGATGCTACCAGAAAACTACTAGAGCTAATCAATGAATTTGGTAAAGTAACAGGATACAAAATTAATGCACAGATATCTCTTGCATTCCTATATGCTAATGTTGAAAAATCTGAAAGAGAAATTAAGGAAACACTCCCACTTACCATTGCAACAAAAAGAATAAAATACCTAGGAATAAACCTACCTAAGGAGACAAAAGACCTGTATGCAGAAAACTATAAGACACTGATGAAAGAAATTAAAGACGATACAAACAGATGGAGAGGTATGCCATGTTCTTGCATTGGAAGAATCAACATTGTGAAAATGACTATACTACCCAAAGCAATCTGCAGATTCAATGCCATCCCTGTCAAACTACCAATGGCATTTTTCACAGAACTAAAACAAAAAATTTCACAATGTGTATGGAAACACAAAAGACCCCGAATAGCCAAAGCAATCTTGAGAAAGAAAAACGGAGCTGGAGGAATCAGGCTCCTGGACTTCAGACTATACTACAAAGCTACAGTAATCAAGACAGTATGGTAGTGGCACAAAAACAGAAATATAGATCAATGGAACAGGATAGAAAGCCCAGAGATAAACTCATGCACATATGGTATGGTCACCTTATCTTTGATAAAGGAGGCAAGAATATACAATGGAGAAAAGACAGCCTCTTCAATAAGTGGTGCTGGGAAAACTGGACAGCTACATGTAAAACAATGAAATTAGAACACTCCCTAACACCATTCACAAAAATAAACTCAAAATGGATTAAAGACCTAAATGTAAGGCCAGACACTATCAAACTCTTAGAGGAAAACATAGGCAGAACACTCTATGACATAAATCACAGCAAGATCCTTTTTGACCCACCTCCTAGAGAAATGGAAATAAAAACAAAAATAAACAAATGGGACCTAATGAAACTTAAAAGCTTTTGCACAGCAAAGGAAACCATAAACAAGACAAAAAGACAACCCTCAGAATGGGAGAAAATATTTGCAAATGAAGCAACTGACAAAGGATTAATCTCCAAAATATACAGGCTGCTCATGCAGCTCAATATCAAAAATCAAACAGCCCAATCCACAAATGGGCAGAAGACCTAAGTAGACATTTTTCCAAAGAAGGTATACAGATTGACAACAAACACATGAAAGGATGCTCAACATCACTAATCATTAGAAAAATGCAAATCAAAAGTACAATGAGGTATCAACTTACAGCAGTCAGAATGGCCATCATCAAAAATTCTACAAACAGTAAATGCTAGAGAGGGTGTGGAGAAAAGGGAACCCTCTTGCACTGTTGGTGGGAATGTAAATTGATACAGCCACTATGGAGAACAGTATGGAGGTTCCTTAAAAAACTAAAAATAGAACTACCATATGACCCAGCAATCCCACTGCTGGGCATATACCCTGAGAAAACCATAATTCAAAAAGTGTCATGTACCACAATGTTCATTGCAGCTCTATTTACAGTAGCCAGGACATGGAAGCAACCTAAGTGTCCATCATCAGATGAATGGATAAAGAAGATGTGGCACATATATACAATGGAATATTACTCAGCCATAAAATGAAATGAAATTGAGTTATTTGTAGTGAGATGGATGGAGTTAGAGTCTGTCATACAGAGTGAAGTAAGTCAGAAAGAGAAAAACAAATACCATATGCTAAAACATATATATGGAAAGGTTCTGAAGAACCTAGGGGCAGGACAGGAATAAAGACACAGACGTAGAGAATGGACTTGAGGACATGGGGAAGGGGAAGGGTAAGCTGGGACAAAGTGAGAGAGTGGCATGGACATATATTCACTACCAAATGTAAAATAGATAGCTAGTGGGAAGCAGCCACATAGCACAGGGAGATCAGCTCTGTGCTTTGTGTCCACCTAGAGGAGTGGGATGGGGAGGGTGGGAGGGAGGGAGACGCAAGAGGGAAGAGATATGGGGATATATTTTTAAGTATTGCTGATTCACTTTGTTATATAGCAGAAACTAACACACCACTGTAAAGCAATTATACTCCAATAAAGATGTTAAAAAAAAATAGAGATAGAAATAGCATCCACCTCAATAAATAAATAAATAAATAAAAATAAAAAATGATATAAGTGAACTTATTTACAAAACAGAAATAGACTCACAGACATAGAAAACAAACTTATGGTTGCCAAAGGGAAAGGGCGGGGAGGGATAAATTGAGTTTGTGATTAGCAGATGCAAACTACTATATATCAAATAGATAAACAACAAGGTCCTACACATATAGGACCTTGAATGTAGCTGAATTACTTTGCTGTACACCAGAAACTAACACAACATTGTAAATCAACTATACTTCAATAAAGAAAAAAATTTAATGACTAAAAAAATCCCCCAAAACCTTACGGTTTAATTGTGAGGAAAAGCCAGGCAAGCATGGCAATCTAATAAGTACTGTTATTTAGAAGCACAGAAATAAATTGACTACCATGTATGTGGATACAAAATCTGGAAACTTCCTTATGGTTTAAAAGTACTTAGGAAACTGTGAAAATACTGTATCTACATATATCACCTTCATGTAGTCTAAAAAATTTAATTTTTTTCTCTTGCTGTTTGAAAAGTTGCCAAATAATGAATTCAAGGTTTAAAAGTCAAAAGATGCAGAATATATTTGGGGGGTGAAACAACAACATTATATGATGCTTCCAGCATGCTCATCAAAGATTTTTATTTGGATGCATATGTTTCAAGGTCACAAAGTGGAATACAGTTTTAATAATTCTTGTAAGGTTCAATATCATTAAGACTGGATAAAGACCAGTGAAATTATTTTCTTGTAAGAAATAAAACTTGAACATTAGATGAAAAAATCCTAAGAAAAATATTAGCAGGTCAAACCCGACAATGTAATATATGCTATATATCATGATCAAGTTGAGTTTTTTCCTAGAATGCAAGGTTAATTTAACATTAGAAAATCAACTACAGGTATTCATCACAGTAATAGAGAAAAATCATGTGCTTATCTCAATAATGAAAAAGTATTTGACAAAACTGGATTTACATTCATAATAAAAACCTCTTATCAAAGAAGGAATAGAACTATATTTACTGAATACTGATAAAGGGGTATCTACAGTAAACATCACATTTAATGGTGAAATGTTTAGAGCATTCCCTTTAAAGTCAGAAGGCAAGGTTGCCTGCTATTAAAAATTCAACCTTTCTCCAGTGAAGTTTAGGCAAGTAAAATAAATAAAAAGTATAAGCATTGGAAAGAACCAAAGCAATATTCCACTTATAAAACCACTGTGTAAAAGAAAATAATATACAGATAAAGAATTATAAGCTGCTGAATACAAAATCAATATACAAAAATCAATTGCATTTTTATACTCCAGCACTGAATAGTTAAATACAATTTTTAAAAACATGCCATTAATATATCATCAAAAGTATAGAGATTACAGGAATTTAAGAAAAGTTGTGTAAAACTTCTATGAATAAAATTATAAAGCTTTTTTAGAGCTTTAAAAAAATTTTTTTAAACAAATTAGAGAAATCAAATCATATACCATGTTCATGGATTGAAAAGTTCAACATCGTTTAGGTGTCAGTGTTCCTCAAATTGATATTAAATTCAATATGATTCCAATAAAAATCTCCCAAAGCTTATTTTCCTATGAAATTGACAAGTGATTTTAACATTTTCAAGGGGTCAAGGGGGAATTCAATTTTATAGATATCACCATTTACAATGAAAGTATAATTGATTCAGTATGGTATCAATTTAAGGGTAGACAAATTGATCAAAGGAACAGAAGAAAGAGCCCAGAAAAAAAATACACTTACACACTTAGTTTATGACAACAGCCATTGCATTTCCGGGACTTTTCAGTAAATGATGCTGGAATAATTGGATATCCATACAGTAAAATTGAAATTGTGTCTATACCTTATGCCAGACATGAAAATTCCAGGTGCATTAAAAACTTAAATGTGCAGGGTAAAATCATAAAACTCTTAGAAGACAATATAAGAGACTATCTTTATAACCTAGGATTAGATTTGGCTTTCTTAAATAAGACACAAAAACCCCATGAACTATATAGTCAAAGTGATAAATTAAACTTCATTAAAACTAACAACCTCAGTTCATTGAAATTTACCATTAAGATAATGAAAGGAGAAGCCACAAATCAAGAGAAGATATTTGCGAAATATATAACAAGCAGAAACAGGCAATGGAAAAGAAAACAGGTTCCTCACAGAAGAGAAAATCCAGACAGCCAATGAAAAGATGTGCAACCTCATTACTAAGTGGAGTAATCCAAGTACAAATCACAGCAAGTATCCATCCTGTTACCACTAAATTGGCAAAACATAAATTGAAAAAATCTGATACTATTAAATATTGGTGAAGGGATGAATAATTTCTATATATATGTATGCTAGTGAGAGAGTAAATCCATACATTCAGTACAGAGACCCATTTGGCATTATCAGTACATAAAGATGCACACACCCAGTAATTCCACTCCCAGTTATACACCCTAGGCCTAGAGAAATCCTAGCATGAAGACCAGGAAAAATCTATAAAACGTTTACAGTAGCACTATTTGTAATAGAAGAAACTGGAAATAATCCAAATGTCCACCAACAATAGAATGGATAAAAACAGCAGTGAATATAAGTGAACTATACCATACTGCATGCAGCAAAATGGCTAACTGTTAGGAACACAAGGTTATCTGAAGGCAAGCCACAAAGAATATGTATAATACGATTCTATGTATATAACGTTCAAAAACATGCAGAAATCTTAAAAAAATTTTTTTACAGAAGGAAACACATAGTAAAATTACATATTAAAATTGTAAGGGGCTACTAATTGAAAAATTCACAGGGGAGGAGACGGGGACACTGGATTAGAGAGATCAAAGATCTTAAAAGGAAACAGCTATGTCCTTATACTACATATTCACTGTATCATTATTCTTTATACCTTACCTATATTGTAAGTATTCTTATCAGCTTGATAGCCAATGTTTTTAAAAAGAGAAATATTGACCTGTAGCAATCTTTACATTGATTAAACCCAGTTTGTGGTTTTTAAGATACTTTCCTATAGAAATCATTTCCTAACATTAATATTGGAATAGAAGTAAAAAAATAAATCCTCATTATCCCAATAAACATGACAGAAAAACTTCAGAGAGGAACTTCAGGCAGAGGAGGAGAGAGAGAATAATCAGCCCCCTACATGAAGCCAAAAGTCTCCCTTAGAAAAGGAGGAAGAGAGACACACATTCCACCCCCTCTCCCCACCCCACCACCGCCAGCCGACAGCGCCTTTAATTCCGTGATAAGGCTGTAAATTCTCTTTGCTGGCCTGGAGTTTAGTGTAAATACTTCAAGAGCCCGAGGGACCACAGAGAGAGAGAGAGAGAGAGAAACGGCTCTGGCTGCTTCTCCTCTGGAGGGAATGCTCACTATCAGCTGTTAAATCACAAAACCCAAACTCTCCGCCTCTATCAAGGGCTGTGAGCCCCTGCGGTGGGGAAAGTATCTCACGCTGGGGGAAGGCAGAAGGGAGGGTGGGAGAGGGGGGAGGGCCCGGGCCGGTCGGGCCACTGCAGGCTGGTCCTGGGATGCCCAATGGGGCGCAGCTGAGCCTCAGGCTGCATCAGCTCCACAGGTCTGTCCCCCTCCCTCCCCCACCTACCACGGCCTCTCCTCCGTGTCGCAGACTAGTTCAGCACCTTCTTCCTCCCACGTCTAACTGGCCTCGATGAATGAAATCATAGATAATATTCCAGAACTGCAACTTGGAAAATGAAAAAGAAAGACGCGCTGGGTACGAAGTTGATAGATACTTATTTCCATGTTCACGTGGCAGATAAAAGTACATCTTGCAATTCATGTGCCTGTCTTGCGATCCCTTCCCAAGAATGAAACACAACACGGTGTGTGGCAAGGAAAACTCAACCGCTTGCAAGGAAAACTCTGAACTGCTTGCCGGGGAAAGCAGGCCGCCTGCCCTCTGCGGGCAGAGCCAGCCTGAAACTTCTTCTCAGATAGCAGTACGCAGTAACAGCTGAGCCTGTCAGCTACAGCACTTAAAGCTGATGGATATACATTATTTTTGCTTGGAGTTAGCTCAACTATTTTCTTTTATATTAAAATAAAAGATGATTTAGGAAGGTTTCCCATGGCATCTCAGTAACTTATGCCAGTATATAGTTTTTAAGTCAACTTTACTGAGGTATAATTTACATACAATGCACTGCATTCATTAAGTGTATGGTTGTAGGAGTTTAAATTGTGCAACTAACTACGATGAAGATGTAGGACATTTCCAACACCTCCAAAGCTCCCCTGCTCCTTCCCGATGATGGTCCCTCTTTCCTGCACCCCTGGCCTGAGGCAATCTCTGATCTGCTTTCTGTCACTATAGATTAGTTTGCCATTTCTAGAATTCCACATAAATTGAATCAGCCAATATTTTTTTTTTAAAGGATTTTCTTATTTATTTATTTATTTATTTATTTATTTATTTATTTTGGCTGTGTTGGGTCTTCGGTTCGTGCGAGGGCTTTCTCCAGTTGCGGCAAGCGGGGGCCACTCTTCATCGCGGTGCGGGGACCGTTCTTCATCGCGGTGCGCGGGCCTTTCTCTATCGCGGCCCCTCCCGTCACGGGGCACAGGCTCCAGACGCGCAGGCTCAGCAATTGTGGCTCACGGGCCCAGCTGCTCCGTGGCATGTGGGATCCTCCCAGACCAGGGCTCGAACCCGTGTCCCCTGCATCAGCAGGCAGACTCTCAACCACTGCGCCACCAGGGAAGCCCAGCCAATATATTTTTAATTCAAGGTCCTCCATTCTGATAAACTTGTATTACTTTCTTTTTTTAAAAATAAATTTATTTATTTATTTTTGGCAGCATTGGGTCTTCGTTGCTGCATGTGGGCTTTCTCTAGTTGTGGCGAGCGGGCCCTACTCTTCTTTGCAGTGAGCAGGCTTCTCATTGTGGTGGCTTCTCTTGTTGCAGAGCATGGACTCTAGGCGCCCGGGCTCAGTAGTTGTGGCTTGCGGGCTCTAGAGCACAGGCTCAGTAGTTGTGGCGCACAGGCTTAGTTGCTCCGCAGCATGTGGGATCTTCCCAGACCAGGGCTCGAACCCATGTCCCCTGCACTGGCAGGTGGATTCTTAACCACTGTGCCACCAGGGAAGCCGTAAACTTGTATTATTTTCTGAGGCGTTCCTCTTGATTCTTTTCAAAATGGCACGACCTTATTTATTAATCCCCCCCCCTCGCCCCCCGCAAACTGGTTTCTCCAGTTTTAGTACATGCACTGCTGAAGGGAGCATTTGGGGCCTGATTTTAAACTTATAAACCAGAAAAGTTAAAGACTTCTAAATTGAAGTACAAATATGTATGACTCACGGAGTGATATTTAAAAAAACATTTCCATCCTATCTGTTCCATATGAGTTAACTGGACAAGTTGCCCAACCCCATGGCTGCGGCTGACTCCAAGTGTCGGCTGCTGGGGGAGTGTGACAAGATTCATTTACAATATCCACGAGTAGAACGAAAAAGAAAATGCTGGCAGATCAGCCAATTCTGAAGGAGTGAAATATAAAGAGCTGCCAATTGGAATCACCGATGAAAATCTCATCTCTGTCCAGTCGCTGGTGGGGACCACAGAAGAAGGTGGTTTCTCTCTCGACATTTCTAAAATGCCTTCTGAGAGGCAGGAGAATTTGGGGTAACATAATTGATTCCACTAATTGCCAACTGTGCCCAGTCCAGAAAGAGTAGAATCCTTTCCACAGCGGGCAGTGCTGCAGTTCCCTCTCTAAACAGTAATGTCTTCTTAGGCACAAGGCATCTTAGGAACTCAGGACCACACTTGTCCCCCCAGTACAATTTTCACCTTTTTCTTCTTCTTCCAGGCCATTAACTTGAGACTTTGAGAAGCTACAAGTCACACGCTCGTAGAGCTTCATCTACCATAGCAGAAAAGGGGAACACAGACTGTTTTCCTGCCTTCTATTTTTGTGACCCACCATATCTATTTTAATGGCAATTAAACTCTGGTGCCCTTTCTTATCTCTGCTGGCTAAATGTATTTAATTCCACCACTCCCATAGGGAATAATCCCAAATCTAAAGCCTGTGCTGTATTAAAGACCCATGAATGCTTAATCAGAGCAAACAGAGGATTTGGTTTGTATAAACAGCAAAAGCTTGTGTCTTTTATGTCCAGAGAGCAGGACTAAAAGAAGAAAATGACAATAAATCATTTCAAGGAACAGCATAACGTAAATGTTGTATGTTTATTTAAAACTTAATACAATCATTTGTCTAGAGCTACAGCCCAGCTTCAGAAAATGACTTGCCATAATGAGGTTCGGAGGCGAGCAGCATTCAAGAGCCAAAAGACATATTGCCTCCTTCCCAAATGGGCTTGTGTGGAAAATGATAAGCTCTTAAGCAGAACCAAAGCGTCTAAGAGGGTAATGCAACAGTGACACTTACTTTGATTTTTTTGGTTTTGTTTTGCTTTTCTAGCTGTTCTTTGTTATCGGGTTACACAACAATCTAAGATGACAGTAAAAAGGATGTGACTTTTAATCCAAGTTGATATTATCCTTAAGTTTACTTCCAACAAAAGGAAATACGAAGAGTAACAGTATGAGTGGGGGTGGGGTGGGGGGAGGATCTAGTTGCCGTAGAGCACACTTCCCTCTGTTAGCTATTTATAAAGAGGACGTGTTCAGGGATTTAGATCTTGAGTGGGCTCTGCCTTCAGGCTGACTGCGTGTGAATTCTGACTTGGCCACTTCTTGGCTGAATAGCTTGGGTAAGACTTCTTTATCCCTCAGTCTCCTCATCTGTAAAATGAGGTGATGATAAAGGCACCAGCCTCAGAAAACTGTTGCAAAGATTAAACACATATGGAGCATTTAGGTAGTGTCTGGCAACTAATGAGTAAGAGTTGGCTTTCAAGGGAGAGACCTTCCACATGTCTCTGAACGTGGCATTAAAAAAAATCTCCATTGTGGTTTTACTAGAAGGTGGTGGCAGCCAGGGACTGACAAGAATAAAGTTACCCTGCTCTGTAACCCTGATTACCCCATTTCCTGGAGAGAGGGAGCAAAATTATAAACATCAAAAACTAAAATTATACTCAAAATGTTTCTAATGTGAAGGGTAAATACAATTCTGTTTCTACATTGCCTCAAAACCACGACATGTGAGAGTAAATCTTACTCCCTAAGTTTGCATTGTCTTTTAAGGTGTGCATTCTTTTCTCTTATTTAGAACACCATGGGACCAGCTAGGCCATTGTGAGCTTTAATATGCTGTGGGTTGTCATGATGGTGACACACACATGATCACATACAAAGCCTGATTTAAGAGGCAAAACACTCCCAACACGGATGAACTCTTAAGTCTGATCAGCAGTACTGTCTTAGAACTGCATTCAGCTGCTCATGGTATCCTGCTAACAGTTGATGTGGCAGATTTTCTTTTTTCCCTCACTGGTTTATTTGTTTGTGAAGGGTGGGGCGTGGGACCGTGATGAACTTTCAACCCTATAATAACCAAGTAGAGAAGGTGGTGGTTGGTAGGGAGTTTGTTGGATTGTGTAGACGTGTATGTGCAGTGACGTTCTCGGTGCTCACACATTGCAAAGAAATATAAAGAAATTATGAGGAATTTTCCATAGAAGGAGAACAGTTTATCAGGAGTTAAGAGAACTCATTCTTGGGAAGGAAATAGATCTGAAAATACAATGCAACTTCAAAAAAGATCCAATTCTGCAGTTTGTTAGAATATTAATAAAAATTTCAAGGGAAAGTACTGTTTCATCAGTCTCAAATCCATCAAATCCAGCTCTTCCAAATCAACAAGGTGAGGCTATTATAATGTTAGGCTATGGCATTTGCAGTTAATGGACTTTTTCCTCAATTTTTTCAGGTAGAGTCATAGTGTGTATGTGTATCATGGTACAGTTCTTGTCCAGATAAATAAGGACTCATTAAAAAGGTCAACTGTTACTCAGTTAACATCAGTGTGTCATTAATGATAAATATTCTCATTTAATCCAGCACCTTGCAATCCTGTTTTTGAGACACTGAAGCAGTAAGATAATGTGCCTGGTGTGTTGGTTTGTCCATATCCCTTTAGTTTGCTTGAATTTGAAAAGGTGAAGTTTTCTTATAAAAACCCAATCAATATTTGTATTTGTGTTACGAGTTCTGAGAAAGCTAAATTGTGAGGCCTCTACCTTTCCGAGGCTTATAATCCAGAGGCAGAGATAGATATAAACATGAAACACTTTAGAAGGAAAGATAAACTTTTCAACTAAATTTTTGAAGAGATTTCACTGTCTTTATATGACAAATTCTTCATAAAACCAATGTAGAAATATTTGCTGGAGAAATTGAAGGAGAAATTCACTTCCTAAGGAGAGGGTTGGTGGGAGAGAGAAGGCAGAACTTTGCTTGAAGGATGGGAAGGCATGAGGACAGGAAGTAAGGGCTTGAGAAACGCTTTAAGAATTGTACATTCATCTACCCAACAAATATTTATTGAGCTTCTACTACATGCCAGGCACTGTGCTCATTTCTGAGGCGCTGAGGATACAGGCTGAATGAACAGGTCCAGTCCCTGCCCGCTTAGAGCTGTTAAAAACCAAGACAACAGGCCTCAAATGGAGTTACTTATGCCAAGCCCAATGACACCAAACTGAGACTTACAGTTTCAGCTCTCCCAGAAATGGAACACCTGCCATAGCCTAAAGGAAAGTAACTTTGCAATAACTGACTCCATCTTTTGCCTGGTTTAGATTCCTTTTTCCTGCTCCATTCTGACTGTAAAAGTCTTTCATTTTTCACATCTCCTTGGAGCTCCTTTCTATCTGCTATATTGGATGCTGCCTGATTCAAATCGATGTTTGCTCAAATAAACTCTTAAAATATTTAATATGCCTCAGTTTCCCTTTTAGCAGAATTTAAAGAAAAACTTTAGTTTTTAGAAATAAGTATTTTTGTTTTTGTTACTAGACTCATTTAAATGCTTGCCTTAGATTGTGCCAACTAGGGAGACAACTGCTAATTCATTTCCTCTCTTCCCCCTTCTTTCTCCTCCCTGTTCTCACTCAGGAACGCAAGTCTTCATGCGCTTTCTACCTTTTTCCCCTATTAAAAAACTGTTTTCATGAAAAACTGGATACATTCATATAAAAGATTGCGAAGACCAAAGGACTGTATCCTTCAGGAGATATATTTTAACAGAAGATAGAGTCACAGGGGCTTCCCTGGTGGCGCAGTGGTTGAGAATCTGCCTGCCAATGCAGGGGACACGGGTTCGAGCCCTGGTCTGGGAAGATCCCACATGCTGTGAAGCAACTAGGCCCGTGAGCCACAATTACTGAGCCTGCGCGTCTGGAGCCTGTGCTCCGCAACAAGGGAGGCCGCGATAGTGAGAGGCTCGCGCACCGTGATGAAGAGTGGCCCCCGCTTGCCGCAACTGGAGAAAGCCCTCGCACAGAAATGAAGACCCAACCCAGCCACAAATAAATAAATAAATAAAATCAAAAAAAAAAAAGAAGAGTCACAGTTAATGGTGTAATTCCAGGTGCCAGCAAGATTGCCCAAGAGGCAATTTTGGTGTGAGGAAGTGGGGGGAGGGGGCGGGTGAGTGCAGAGAGCCTTCCTTTCCCCTCAACCCTGCAATCACATCTCCAGGCAAATATACCTACAAGCACTGACTTAAAGATCTAACATTTCTTTAAAATTGCTTGAGCTTTTTCAATGTGTCAACTAACCTGTCCATCTCAAAGTATTTCTCAGAAGTCATTTAAGTGAAAATCTTTGAGCAGCTTTACTCTGTTCATATAACTTGTAGGTCTTGTCATTGATCTCTTCTTACTCTTCACTTTTTTGAGCATTTTTTAAAAATCCATTTGTTTTGTTTTTTTTAAAACATCTTTATTGGAATATAATTGCCTTACAATGGTGTGTTAGTTTCTGCTGTATAACAAAGTGAGTCAGCTATACATATACATATATCTCCAGATATATACATATATCTGTATACGTATACAGATATCTCCTCCCTCTTGCGTCTCCCACCCATCCTCCCTATCCCACCCCTCTAGGTGGTCACAAAGCACCAAGCTGATCTCCCAATTCTATGCAGCTGCTTCCCACTAGCTATCTATTTTACATTTGGGAGTGTATATGTGTCAATGCTACTCTCTCACTTCGTCCCAGTTTACCCTTCCCCCTCCCTCTGTCCTCAAGTCTATTCTCTACATCTGTGTCTTTATTCTTGTCCTGCCCCTAGGTTCTTCAGAACCATTTCTTTTTTTTTAGATTCTATATATATGTGTTAGAAAGAGAAAAACAAATACCATATGCTAAGTTACTTCACTCTGTATGACAGTCTCTAGGTCCATCCACTTCACTACAAATAGCTCAATTTTGTTTCTTTTTCTGGCTGAGTAATATTCCATTGTATATATGTGCCACATCTTCTTTATCCATTCATCTGTCAATGGACACAGGTTGATTCTATGTCCTGGCTATTGTAAATAGTGCTGCAATGAACATTGTGGTACATGACTCTTTTTGAATTATGGTTTTCTCAGGGTATATACCCAGTAGTGGGATTCCTGGGTCGTAAGGTAGTTCTATTTTTAGTTTTTTAAGGAACCTCCATACTGTTTTCCATAGTGGCTATATCAATTTACACTCCCACCAACACTGCAAGAGGGTTCCCCTTTCTCCACACTCGCTCTAGCATTTATTGTTTGTAGAATTTTTGATGATGGCCATTCTGACTTGTGTGAGGTGATACCTCATTGTAGGTATCCAAAAGTATGGGCTTTAGTAGAGTTATCTTTGATAGAGATTCTGAGGAGGACTGTTGGGAAGGTAAAACTTCAATATGCGGGAAGTAGGGTGTGGTAAAGAATTAAAGCCTGTGGTTACATCAACCTTGATTGTATTTAAGTTTTACCAGTTAATAAAACTATGGCTTTGGACAAGTTCTTTAATGTTTCTCAGCAGCAGCTTTCTCATTTGTGAAATGCAGATAATTATAGCATCTGTCTTATTAGGTTGGTATAAGAATTTGATCCATGAATGCATATAAAACACCTAGCACTGATGAAGGCCTTACTAATTATTAGCGAGTAGTCATTCTTTTATGTTGCAAGGGCTTATTTCTGCCAGTCTGTGTTTCAGGTGTTGGGATACAGCAGTGAAAAAAGTTCCTGTCTCATGAAGATTGTGTTCTAGCTGGAGTTCCCATGCAGTCAATACATAAATATGTAATGTCAGATGCTAAGTGCTATAAAGAAAACCAGGAAGGAGCTTCAAGATGGTGGAGGAGTAAGACGTGGAGATCACCTTCCTCCCCACAAATACATCAGAAATACATCTACATGTGGAACAGCTCCTACAGAACACCTACTGAACACTGGCAGAAGACCTCAGACCTCCCAAAAGGCAAGAAACCCCCCACGTACCTGGGTAGGGCAAAAGAAAAAAGAAAAAAACAGAGACAAAGAATAGGGACAGGACCTGCACCAGTGGGAGGGAGCTGTGAAGGAGGAAAGGTTTCCACACACTAGGAAGCCCCTTTGCGGGCGGAGACTGCGGGTGGCGGAGGGGGAAGCTTCGGAGCCACGGAGGAGAGCACAGCAACAGGGGTGCGGAGGGCAAAGCGGAGAGATTCCCGCACAGAGGCTCGGCGCCGAGCAGCACTCACCAGCCCGAGAGGCTTGTCTGCTCACCTGCCGGGGTGGGCGGGGCTGGGAGCTGAGGCTCAGGCTTTGGTCGGATCCCAGGGAGAGGACTGGGGTTGGTGGCGTGAACACAGCCTGAAGGGGTTAGCGCACCACAGCTAGCCGGGAGGGAGTCTGGGAAAAAGTCTGGAGCTGCCGAAGAGGAAAGAGACTTTTTCTTGCCTCTTTGTTTCCTAGTGCGCGAGGAGAGGGAATTAAGAGCGCTGCTTAAAGGAGCTCCAGAGACGGGCGTGAGCCGCGGCTATCAGTGCGGACACCAGAGACGGGCATGAGACGCTAAGGCTGCTGCTGCCGCCACCAAGAAGCCTGTGTGCAAGCACAGGTTACTATCCACACCTCCCCTCCCGGGAGCCTGTGCAGCCCGCCACTGCCACACTCCCGTGATCCAGAGACAATTTCCCAGGAAGAACGCATGGCGCGCCTTAGGCTGGTGCAATGTCATGCTGGCCTCTGCCGCTGCAGGCTTGCCCCGCATCCGTACCCCTCCCTCCCCGTGGCCTGAGTGAGCCAGAGCCCCCGAATCAGCTGCTCCTTTAACCCCATCCTGTCTGAGCGAAGAACACATGCCCTCAGCCGACCTACATGCAGAGGCGGGGCCAAATCCAAAGCTGAACCCTGGGAGGTGTGCGAACAAAGAAGAGAAAGGGAAATCTCTCCCAGCAGCCTCAGGAGCAGCGGATTAAATCTCCACAATCAACTTGATGTTCCCTGCATGTGTGGAATACCTGGATAGACAACGAATCATCCCAAAATTGAGGAGGTGGACTTTGGGAGCAACGATATATATATATTTTTTCCCTTTTTCTCTTTTTGTGATTGTGTATGTGTATGCTTCTGTGTGTAATTTTTTTCTGTATAGCTTTGCTTTTACCATTTGTCCTAGGGTTCTGTCTGTCCATTTGTTTTGTTTATTTGTTTGGGGGTTTTTTTGGTTTTTTTTTTTAGTATAGTTTTTAGCTCTTGTTATCATTGGTGGATTTGTTTTTTGCTTTGGTTGCTCTCTTCTTTCTTTCTTTTTTTTTTAAATTACTTTAAAAAATATTTTTTAAATAATTATTTTTTATTTTAATAACTTTTTAATTTAATTTAATGTTATTCTATCTTCTTTCTTTCTTTTTCTCCATTTTATTCTGAGCCGTGTGGATGACAGGCTCTTGATGCTCCAGCCAGGCATCAGGGCTGTGCCTCTGAGGTGGGAGAGCCAAGTTCAGGGCATTAGTCCACAAGAGACCTCCCAGCTCCACGTAATATCAAACAGCAAAAATCTCCCAGAGATCTCCATGTCAATGTCAAGACCCAGCTCCACTCAACGACCAGCAAGCTACAATGCTGGACACACTATGCCAAACAACTAGCAAGACAGGAACACAACCCCACCCATTAGCAGAGAGACTGCATAAAATCATAATAAGGCCACAGACACCCCAAAATACACCACCAGACGTGGACCTTCCCACCAGAAAGACAAGATCCAGCCTCATCCACCAGAACACAGCCACTAGTCACCTCCACCAGGAAGCCTACACAACCCACTGAACCAACCTTAGCCACTGGGGGCAGACACAAAAAACAATGGGAACTACGAACCTGCAGCCTGCAAAAGGGAGACCCCAAACACAGTGAGTTAAGCAAAATGAGAAGACAGAGAAACACACAGCAGATGAAAGAGCAAGGTAAAAACCCACCAGACCTAACAAATGAAGAGGAAATGGGCAGTTTACCTGAAAAAGAATTCAGAATAATGATAGTAAAGATGATCCAAAATCTTGGAAATAGAATGGAGAAAATGTAAGAAACATTTAACAAGGAACTAGAAGAACTAAAGAGCAAACAAACAATGATGAACAACACAATAAATGAAATTAAAAATTTTCTAGAAGGAATCAATAGCAGAATAACTGAGGCAGAAGAATGGATAAGTGACCTGAAGATAAAACAGTGGAAATAACTACTGCAGAGCAGAATAAAGAAGAAAGAATGAAAAGAATTGAGGACAGTCTCAGAGACCTCTGGGACAACACTAAACACACCAACATTCGAATTATAGGGGTCCCAGAAGAAGAAGAGAAAGAGAAAGGGACTGAGAAAATATTTAGAGATTATAGTTGAAAACTTCCCTAATATGGGAAAGGAAATAGTTAAGTCCAGGAAGCACAGAGTCCAATACAGGATAAATCCATGGAGAAACATGCCAAGAAAGATAGTAATCAAACTATCAAAAATCATATCCAAAGAAAAAATATTAAAAGCAGCAAGGGAAAAACAACAAATAACACACAAGGGAATCCCCATAAGGTTAACAGCTGATCTTTCAGCAGAAACTCCGCAAGCCAGAGGCACTGGTGGGACATATTTAAAGTGAAGAAGGGGAAAAACCTACAACCAAGATTACTCTACCCAGCAAGGATCTCATTCAGATTTGATGGAGAAATTAAAACCTTTACAGCCAAGCAAAAGCTAAGAGAATTCAGCACCACCAAACCAGCTCTACAACAAATGCTAAAGGAACTTCTCTAGGCAGGAAACACAAGAGAAGGAAAAGACCTACAATAACAAACCCAAAACAATTAAGAAAATGGTAATAGGAACATACATTTTGATAATTAACTTAAATGTAAATGGATTAAATGCTCCAACCAAAAGACATAGACTGGCTGAATGGATACAAAAACGAGACCCATATAGATGCTGTCTACAGGAGACCCACTTCAGACCTAGGGACACATACAGACTGAAAGTGAAGGGATGGAAAAAGATATTCCATGCAAATGGAAATCAAAAGAAAGCTGGAGTAGCAATCCTCATATCAGACAAAATAGACTTTAAAAAAAAGACTATTACAAGAGACAAAGAAGGCCACTACATAATGATCAAGGGATCAATCCAAGAAGAAGATATAACAATTGTAAATATTTATGCACCCAACATAGGAGCACCTCAATACGTAAGACAAATACTAACAGCCATAAAAGGGGAAATTGACAGTAACACAATCCTAGTAGGGGACTTTAACACCCCACTTTCACCAATGGACAGATCATCCAAAATGAAAATAAATAAGGAAACACAAGCTTTAAATGACACATTAGAGAAGATGGGCTTAACTGATATTTATAGGACATTCCATCCAAAAACAACAGAATACACTTTCTTCTCAAGTGCTCATGGAACATTCTCCAGGATAGATCATATCTTGGGTCACAAATCAAGCCTTGGTAAATTTAAGAAAATTGAAATTGTATCAAGTATCTTTTCTGACCACAAGGCTATGAGACTAGATATCAATTACAGGAAAAAATCTGTAAAAAATACAAACACTTGGAGGCTAAACAGTACACTACTCAATCACCAAAAGATCACTGAAGAAATCAAAGAGGAAATAAAATACCTAGAAACAAATGACAATGAAAACACGATAACCCAAAACCTATGGGATACAGCAAAAGCAGTTCTAAGAGGGAAGTTTATAGCAATACAATCCTACCTTAAGAAACAAGAAACATCTCAAATAAACAACCTAACCTTACACTTAAAGCAATTAGAGAAAGAAGAACAAAAAAATCCCCAAAGTTAGCAGAAGGAAAGAAATCATAAAGATCAGATCAGAAATAAATGAAAAAGAAATGAAGGACACAATAGCAAAGATCAATAAAACTAAAAGCTGGTTCTTTGAGAAGATGAACAAAATTGATAAACCATTAGCCAGACTTATCAAGAAAAAAAGGGAGAAGACTCAAATCAATAGAATTAGAAAAGAAAATGGAGAAGTAACAACTGACACTGCAGAAATACAAAGGATCACGAGAGATTATTACAAGCAAATATATGCCAATAAAATGGACAACCTGGAAGAAATGGACAAACTCTTAGAAAAGCACAACCTTCCGAGACTGAACCAGAAAGAAATGGAATATATAAACAGACCAATCACAAGCACTGAGATTGAAACTGTGATTAAAAATCTTCCAACAAACGAAAGCCCAGGACCAGGTGGCTTCACAGGTGAATTCTATCAAACATTTAGAGAAGAGCTAACATTTATCCTTCTCAAACTCTTCCAAAATACAGCAGAGGGGGGAACACTCCCAAACTCATTCTACGAGGCCACCATCACCCTGATACCAAAACTAGACAAAGATGTCACAAAGAAAGAAAACTACAGGCCAATATCACTGATGAACATAGATGCAAAAATCCTCAATAAAATACTAGCAAACAGAATCCAACCGCACATTAAAAGGATTATACACCATGATCCAGTGGGGTTTCTCCCAGGAATGCAAGGATTCTTCAATATATGCAAATCAATGTGATACACCATATTATCAAATTGAAGGAGAAAAACCATATGATCATCTCAATAGATGCAGCAAAAGCTTTCGACAAAATTCAACACCAATTTATGATAAAAACCCTCCAGAAAAATAGGCATAGAGGGAACTCACCTCAACATAATAAAGGCCATATATGACAAACCCACAGCCAACATCATCCTCAATGGTGAAAAACTGAAACCATTTCCACTAAGATCTGGAACAAGAAAAGGTTGCCCACTCTCACCGCTATTGTTTATAGTTTTGGAAGTTTTAGCCACAGCAATCAGAGAAGAAAAAGAACCAAAAGGAATCCAAACTGGAAAAGAAGAGGTAAAGCTGTCACTGTTTGCAGATGACATGATACTATACATAGAGAATCCTAAAGATGCTACCAGAAAACTCCTAGAGCTAATCAATGAATTTGGTAAAGTAGCAGGATACAAAATCAATGTACAGAAATCTCTTGCATTCCTATACACTAATGATGAAAAATCGGAAAGAGGAATGAAGGAAACACTCCCATTTACCATTGCAACAAAAAAAAGAAGATACCTAGGAATAAACCTACCTAAGCAGGCAAAAGACCTATATGCAGAAAACTATAAAACACTGATGAAAGAAATTAAAGATGATACAAACAGATGGAGAGATATACCATGTTCTTGGATTGGAAGAATCAACATTGTGAAAATGACTATACTGCCCAAAGCAATCTACAGATTCAATGCAATCCCTATCAAAGTACCAATGGCATTTTTCACAGAACTAAAATAAAAAATTTCACAATTTGTATGGAAACACAAAAGACCCCAAATAGCCATGCAATCTTGAGAAAGAAAAATGGAGCTGGAGGAATCAGGCCCCCTGACTTCAGACTATACTACAAAGCTACAGTAATCAAGACAGTATGGTACTGGCACAAAAACAGAAATATAGATCAATGGAACAGGATAGAAAGCCCAGAGATAAACCCACGCACATATGGCCACCTTATCTTTGATAAAGGAGGCAAGAATATACAGTGGAGAAAAGACAGCCTCTTTAATAAGTGGTGCTGGGAAAACTGGACAGCTACATGTAAAACAATGAAATTAGAACACTCCCTAACACCATATACAAAAATAAACTCAAAATGGATTAAATACCTAAATGTAAGGCCAGACACTATCAAACTCTTAGAGGAAAACATAGGCAGAACACTCTATGACATAAATCACAGCAAGATCCTTTTTGACCCACCTCCTAGGGAAATGGAAATAAAAACAAAAATAAACAAATGGGACCTAATGAAACTCAATACCTTTTGCACAGCAAAGGAAACCATAAACAAGACGAAAAGACAACCCTCAGAATGGGAGAAAATATTTGCAAATGAAGCAACTGACAAAGGATTAACCTCCAAAATATACAAGCAGCTCATGGAGCTCAATATCAAAAAAACAAACAACCCAATCTAAAAATGGGCAGAAGACCTAAACAGACATTTCTCCAAAGAAGATATACAGATTGCCAACAAACACAAGAAAGAATGCTCAACATCATTAATCATTAGAGAAGTGCAAATCAAAACTACAATGATATCATCTCACACCGGTCAGAATGGCCATCATCAAAAAATCTACAAACAATAAATGCTGGAGAGGGTGTGGAGAAAAGGGAACACTCTTGCACTGTTGGGAATATAAATTGATACAGCCACTATGGAGAACAGTATGGAGGTTCCTTAAAAAACTAAAAATAGAACTACCATATGACCCAGCAATCCCACTACTGGGCATATACCCTGAGAAAACCATAATTCAAAAAGAGTCATGTACCACAATGGTCATTGCAGCTGTATTTACAATAGCCAGGACATGGAAGCAACCTAAGTATCCACTGACAGATGCATGGATAAAGAAGAGGTGGCACATATATACAACGGAATATTACTCAGCCATAAAAAGAAACCAAATTGAGTTATTCGTAGTGAAGTGGATGGACCTAGAGTCTGTCATACAGAGTGAAGTAAGCCAGAAAGAGAAAAACAAATATTGTATGCTAACACATACATATGGAATCTGAAAAACAAACAAAAAATGATCATGAAGAACCTAGGGGCAAGATGCGAATAAAGACGCAGACCCATTAGAGAATGGACTTGAGGATATGGGGAGGGAGAAGGGTAAGCTGGGACCAAGTGAGAGAGTGGCATGGACATATATACACTACCAAATGTAAAATAGATAGCTAGTGGGAAGCAGCCGCATAGCACAGGGAGATCAGCTCGGTGCTTTGTGACCACCTAGAGGGGTGGGATAGGGAGGGTGGGAGGGAGGGAGACGCAGGAGGGAAGAGACATGGGGATATATGTACATGTATAACTGATTCAGTTTGTTATAAAGCAGAAACTAACACACCATTGTAAAGCAATTATACTCCAATAAAGATGTTAAAAAAAAAAAAAAAGAAAAAAGAAAGAAAGAAAAGAAAACCAAAGCCTGGGAAGGAAAGAGAGAATGCTGGTTTAGAAGAGAAATTCTTAAAAACAGGTCAGGGCAGATCTTCCTGATATTTAAGCAGAGTGCTGAGTGGAGGTGGTGAGCCACAGGGATATCGGGAAGGAAACTAAGAGAGAGACTGAGGTCAGTATCACAAGATATGAGTCTGGGAGCCCTAGAATTTGCTCTCTCTTTGCCAGGTCCAGTTTTGAGTTGTTCTGTGTCTTTTGCCGCATCTATTTTCTTCACTGCTCTAACTTCCTTAGTTATAAAATTCAGACATTACTATGTGTTTCCTTGGAGCTGTTGGGAAGGGCTAAAGGATTTGGGATGAGCTTGCAGGATGAGCCCTGAAGTCACTCCACAGAGCTGTGGCATGCTTGGAGGAGGACACTGCCAGGGGAGCTGAGAGCCTGTCCCCCAGGCCCGCTCTACACATGTAGAAATCTGCACTAGCAAAAGGATGATTCTACTTCAGGTACCCTAATAACCTTCGGACCCACCTCTGATGACAGTTATCTTCTCCATCCCCTGAACTTGGAAACATCAGGATCATTTAAAATCCAGGTGTTCTGAGTTCCCTGGTGCCTCAGAACAGACTAGGATGTGGTCTTCAAACCTGGGCAGAGGATTGCTGGACAGCATTTGCTAATTGTTACAGGTCAATCATGTCAAGTCATTCCACAAAGGTCAAAACTATGACATCTAATTTACCTGCAATCCACACTGGATGCCAGTAACGCCTTCCAAGAAAACTTATTATCTGTCTAAATCGTAAATATAACAAAACCAGTGCCAGCTTCTAGTATTATGCCAAGTCTAAGCATGTTTAAGAGGATGGAGTTCCTCTTAGCCAGAGCATTATTCAATCTAGCCATCATTTACTGTGTTCCTCTATGCACTGCCTCTCCTGGAATAGAAGCTGGGCCTCACAGGGGCCTTCAAGAGGAGGGACCTTGCAATCACAGTGTGGTCAGCGGAAAGCAGTTGATGCTTTGGAACATCTGGGACCGGGGTTGGGACAGAGATTCCCTGAGAATCAGGAAAGAGGTACGTAATTATTTTATATACAGTGGTCCTGACCACTAGTCTCTCTGGCCTAATAAATGCCCTGCAATTCGTCCAGATTAATAGTCCCTCATCTTTGGAAGTGATGAAGCAGGAGATGAGCAGAGAAGAAAAGATCATAAAGTGTCCCGAATAGAGGAAGAGGGCGGAGAACTCTGCCCTGCTACAATTGCAGGGTGGCAAGCCCTGGGGAAAAGGAACATCACATATAACACAGCTCTCTGGGGCTGCACAAGTCCCTCAGACGTAGCAACCGAATGCAACATCATAAATGAGTCCTTGTCACATTGTAAGGTAGCGGCGCAAGCATTCCAGAACTTTCCACAAGCTGTTTTATCTTTGTCTGCAATGCATTTCCCTTACTATCTGCTCAGAATGCTTCCCCTTCCGGAAGCCCTCCCCTGCCCTCCTCTCCCCAAATGAGCCACCTGCTTTCCTATTTGGTTTTCTTAGGACCTAGGTCACATTTCTCTGATGTTCTGATCATTCATGTAGTTATTACTACACATGCCTGTCCTCCAGATTGGATTTGGGAGCCCTGGAGGGAAGGACTTCTTTCGGAGTGAGGCATCTTTGGAGTCAGGTGTTGGCCTTATAGTTTTCAACCATCACTCTAGCATCTGAGGTGGGTTTTTACAGCTAACAGGTGGGGGTACTGAGATTCACAACCTTGTCTGTCTGGCTCTACCACGGGAGCCCTTAACCACCATGTTGCACTTAATGTCATAATATTTTGGTATATCCAGTGTCCATTACTGAACCCAAAAGAATGAATGAGGAACTTGATCAGCTAATAGAGAAAAGAATTGCAGGCAGGTTCATAGGTCCCACCCCCCAGATGTTCCCATATGTGGCCTGGGTATAGGATGGGCTCAGCTGTTAGAATAAAGGGCCCAACAAGGGGGAGGTCAGTCCTTCCAGGGTAATCCTGGGTTTGGCACCTAAAGTCAGAGATTCTGGAAGCCTAGAAGCAGGAAGCATCCCCTCCAGTGGCAACATGCCCTCATCACTATGATGGATGATGTTCCGGGCCCCGATAAGTTAAATCTGTGATAACTATTTTGAAGTCTACCTGTTTTTGGTTTTCTGCTCTGTGTGATTTGTGCTCACTGCAACCCTTTTTATAGGGATTACCTCCATAGTTAAGCTTCAAGGGTGCTTGAGGATTAATAAATAGCACCCAGGGACTATTTTCAAATTTGTAAACATAGGTTTTCTGGACCACTTTACCAAGCTTCATAGTTGGGACTTGGAGTTTTCTTGAATGGCTTTTACACTTTGTTTGAAAAGCGTCTTTCCACACACAGTGTAATGGAAAAAAAAAAAAAAAAAAAAGAAATCCACGCAAATAAGAAGTCCCGCTGGCAGGTGTTTTTTTTTTTTTTTGGCAGGTGTTTTAACAGCTCTAAAATTATAAAATCAAGTGCTCATTCTCATATCTTTAAAAATGACCAGGGCCAGGGGGCCCCTATTATTGTTTTCTTAGTTCTATTAATAGACTTCCTTAGCTGGTGCCCTGGTGCCAGCCAACGTATAGTACGTGGCATGTTTCATGGAAACACTAACACAGACTGTTTTGGAAGTTTCTTTTTCTTTCTTGCAGACCTGACATTACATGTTTGATCAGAAGTAATCATAATTTAGACTTTTTTTTTTTTTTTTTTTTTTTGGTACAAGCTACTTGTTTTAGTTTCTCAAAGTGAGGAATGTCAGTGCAGAGAAAGGACTATTTGTGAGTTAAAACCCTTTGAAACACAGAACACGTTTGATACTTGAAAACTGTTCCAAAAGTTTGTTTGGTTTCCCTCTTCAAAGTGGTCAAATGCGAGCTGAAAATGTTTCATATGAAAACCCCACTGCTGTCTGTCATCTCCTGGGCTTGATAAACACAGATGAGAACTGAAAACTACTGGCTCGACTCTGTAGCGTCACTGACAACTTCTCAGTCCATCCCGATTTGCAAGGAATTCATTAATTTTTTTGAAAAATTTCTACACATAGCTAAAAATTCAAAAGGCACAAAGAGTCTACAATAAAAAACAAATCTTTTACACTAGCACCTTGGTCCTCCAACTTCCTAGTTTCTTATGTGCTCTTACAATAATATTCCATGCATATAATAAACATTGGTAGCCTACTTTCTATGCAGTTTTTAAATCTTGCGTTCCTCACTGCATGGTGTGTTTTGGAGATGGTGTCTTACCAGTACCTAATAGCTTTACAGAAGTATTGGGTTGGCCACAAAGTTCGTTCGTGGTTTTCTGTAACATCTTACAGGAAAACCCGAACGAACTTTTTGGCCAACCCAATATTTTTAAAGGTTGTTTAGTGTTCCTTATGTATTTAACAAGTCCCCTTTTGATGGCCATGGAGGTCATTTCCAGTCTTCTGCTGCTGTAATCAATGCTTCAGTAAGCCCTGTTCCCAGGGAGGGGCAGACCTCTGGAAGCACGGGGGCAAAGCATGAATGCCACAGAGAAGCAACTTCCCGCTTCCAAGGGGAAGAGGAAGCCCTGGAAAGTGAAGGACACAGCACACTTTTGTTTGGAGGCTTCACATTTATAGTTATGCAGCTGCCACACCAACATGATTTTAAAATAAATAAGCAAAATAAAATAATCTTACTCACTGTGACCTCCGAAGTGTACAGTAGTTGTTCCTGAAGCCGGGAAGTTTCATTCCATGACAGATTCTTAGTGAAAATGATGCCCTTTTACTATGCTTCATTTATTTCTCTCATTTTATTTTCCTGTCCTTGCTTGGTGCTTAATATGCAAAATCACCATCTCTGCTAGCTACCTAAGACAATTTTATGTGTTGTTCAGAGTATCTCAAATAGAAAATAAACTGTTACTTCAGCTTTTTAAAATTCAAAATTATACCCCCACTGAAATAATCTTGCCTCAAATATAGAACCTGAATCTGATCAAGTCTCTAAATCTAATTACCAAATTAGAAGAAACAGGGAGAAAGGATTGAGTTCACACCACAGAGAAGTACTGAGCCAAATCAGACCATGAGGTGGTCTACAAAACAAGTAATTCAGCTTTTTCCATAAATTTATACCACAGAAAAGGGTAGAGACCGAGGTATGTTCTAGAATAAAAGAGACTTAAGAGAAATAACAACCAAATACACTAATTGAATTTCAGTTTTGATTCAGACTGTCTGTAAACAAACCAACACCTTCTTTGAGACAACTGGGAAAATTTGAATATGACCTGGCTAACAAATAATAGGAAATTATTGTTAGTCTCATTAGGAGAAATAATGGCCTGGTGAATATGTTTATTTTCTTTAAAAAAAAAAAAGGCCCTTAAACAGAGACGCATACTAAAATACTAAAATATTTATCAGTCGAAGGATATGATGTCTGGGAATTATTTTACAAGAGTCCAGGAAAAATCACTGGAGGAGATAAATGAAACACAAGAGAAATGATTGTTAGTTGTTGAAGCCGGGTGGTGGGTACCTAGAATTCATTATACTATTCTTTCCATTTGGGGGTACTGTATTATTTTACTAGGGCTACCATAACAAAGTACCATGGGTGGCTTAAGCAACTTAGTGGCTTAAACAACAGAAATTAATTTTCTTACTGTTCTGGAGATGGAAGTCCAAGGTGTCTGCAGGGTCGGTTTCCTTCTGAGGTCTCTCTCCTTGGCTTGTAGATGACCCTCTTCTCTCTCTCTCTTCACACAGTCTTTCTTCTGGGAGGCTTCTCCTTTCTTATAAGCACACCAGTCATAATTGAATTAGAGCCCACCCCCAAAGACCTGATTTAACCTTAATCACCTCCTTAAAGGCGCCATCTCCAAATACAGTCATACCTTGCGGTATTGAAAGTTAGGACTTCAACATATGAATTTGGGGGGGAATACAATTCAGCCCAAAATAGGTGCCTATGGACATTTCCACAATAAAAAGGCTTTATAAAAAAAAAAAAAAAAAACGGCTTTATAAGTAAAAGAAATGCTAGCTTGTATAAGAGACAGTATATCATGGGCAGCTTTTTGGCTAACGCACAAGTAACGTCAGGTGAGCCAGATCAGCTCGCCTCTCTTCTCCAACAGAATCACACAGCCACTGACCACAACCCAAATCAGCTGAGATGTTTCACTTAATTGACAAACACAATAGACCTCAAACTCTAAGAACCCCCTTTTAGAGGATTATGTGCTTTACGAAGTGCCAAGATCACTCCAAGGTTGGAAAGTGTTTGCATTCCAAGAGAAGCCAAGCTGTTCCCAAAGAACCTTGGGTGCCAGGCCACTGATATACTGGAGGGGTGGGTTGTATCTGTTTAGCTCCCGTTTTTAAAAAATAAACCTAAATATACTTCTTTAACCCTACCATCCACTTTTTTTTCCCCTCCTGCACTTTTTGCTCCTCCCCCTCTTAAAAAGTAAATCCAGTGACCATTTGTATAAATTTTATATTACAAATGAATGTCAGGCATTCAGGTGTCAGTCTTTTAGAAACACAGACAGGTTTCTTGGTATTCTCACAAATTGCTTGTGGGTTTTCTTTTTGGAAAATTATTTTGACAATGTATTATCAAGAGCCATGGTCTAGTACTCTCGCTTATAAAAAACATATTCTTGCCTAAAATAAGGGAAAAATTATAGGTACAAAGTGGTTCATCACAGTAGTATTTATATTACCTAAAAATTGGAAGCAACAGATCCGCACTAAGTGGTAAAATAGTTAAATTATAATGCATTTAATTGCTAGAAAATTCTACAATCATTAAGGCAGAACACCATAAATGAAAACCTTAAACTATTCCTTTGCATGAATATTTAAAATCCTGGTAGAAGGGGAGAAACACAAAATCAGAACAGAGACAAATCTGGACAAAATTTTTGTGATGTATACACAAAAAGCCAATTTCCTTAATATACAACAAACTCTTACAAATCAACAACAATAATAGCGAAAAACCAGAATTTCAATAAAATAAGGAACAAGGAGGGCAAGCAATCTACAAAAAATGAAATATTAATGGCTAACTATATGAAACAATGTCAAGTGCACTCAAAGTTGAAGAAATGCCTACTACAATTACAATGAGATTCTGGGTCTTATCTGGTGGCAAAGTACTAAAGACTGAGAACAGGGTTTGAAGAAAGAGGAACTGTTGGTTAAAGTGAAAACTGGTATAGTCCTTATGGAGCACAATTTGACAGTATCTCTCAAATTTTACCAGGCACATTCCCTTACTCAAGGGTTCCACGGCTAGTTACTCTAAGGAGACACTTCCCTGGGTGCATAAGGAGTGTATGCGTGGATGATTACTGCAGCATTTTTATGTGAATAACTATGACTGGACTGTAGTTGGATAAATTATGGCATGTCTATACAATGGAATGCTATGCAGCTATAAATGAAAATGAGACAGCTCTGTGTTCAGTAGCATGAGATAATGTCTGTGATGTAGTAAGGGTAAGTAGTTCAGAAGACTTCTTTTGTGTAGTAAAAGAGTATATACATATATATGTTCATCTGTACCTGCAAATGCTCAGAAAGTGTGTGGAAAGAGTCACAGTGGGCCACAGGCCTTGGCTTTCTGGGGAATGAGATATGGTTTGGGGGAGAGTCAGCTGGGAGTCACCTTTTGCTTTCTATAATTTTATACCCTGATAACTTCAGATAAGCAGGTATTTACTCTTACAGTACAAAAACTCAAAGTGACAGTTATGAAATATTAGATGATCATGGGAAATGTTCAGAATGCTGAGTGATAAACAGGAGACAAAATAGTACAATTTGCAAAATAGTACAAATTCATATGACAAAAGGAACAGAATGCTCTCAGGTGAAGATAGTTTGTGATCTGGCGATGGCATTATAGGGGATTTTTTTGTTCTCTGCTACATAAATTCTCTGCCATCTGCCTGCATAGCTTTTCCCATTTTAAAATGATTGGAACAAAATAATGTAAGCATACAAATTAAGTTGACTTCAACTAAAAACCAAAAATCCACATATGCCCCAGTGGGTCTGTGAGGAGCAGACCAGAGTGAGAAGAAGCCGGCAGCTAACCCAGAAACCTGCAATCAAGAGAAAAAGGTTCTCAGAGGCTTATTCCCTGGCCATCCAGCCTCACTGAGAGGTCTCGACTGAACATCTAGAGAACAACCTTTTTATCTTGACAGTTCCGAAAAACAATGCGATTTCTCCTTGGCTCAAATCCATGGGTCCTCAGTGATTTCTCAGTTTTGCCCCATAAATCACGGCCCACATTTTTCTCCTACAGAACCATTCCTCTCGTTCTCTCCAGCCCTTAACTCAGGGCCTACTCTTTCCCACAACCCCTCAAATCCTTACATGTGCCACCTAGAGCTGTCCCACCCTGACCTAAAGCTCTCCTACATCCTCAAACCCATCCACTTCTGTGCCACCATCAGACCTGGCTGTCTTGCCAGACTTCCCCATTGGGCTCTCAAGGGGAGGCTGGTTTCTTGTTTTGTTGTTGTTTGTTTATAACAGTGTTATTCACAATAGCCCAAAAAGTGGAAACAATCCAAATGCTCATCACTTGATGAATGGATAACAAAATGTGTGTTCATAAATGGAACATTATGCAGCCATAGAAAGGAACGAAGCACTGATGTATGCTATAACATGGATGTACCTTGAAAACAGTATATCAAGTGAAAGAAGCCAGACCACATATTATATGCAGATCACATATTATAGGACACAGTTTACAGGAAATATTCAGAATAGGCAAATCCACAGAGACAGAAAGCAGAGTAGTGATTGCCAGGGGTTAAGGAGAGGGAGGAATGGGGAACGACTGCTCATGGGTACAGGGTTTCTTTTGGGGTGAGAGAAACACTCTGGAATTAGTGTTGATACATGCACAACTTTGTGAATATAGTAAAAGTCACAGAATTGCACACTTTAAAGGAGTGAATATTATGGTCTACATATTACGTTTATCTCAGTTTAAAAAATCACATCAGGGACCAGGAGGGGGGAGGTTTTTTATTCCCTCATATCCTACCCATCAGGTCTACCTTTGCCTCTCATGACACTGCCATTTCCAAACCACTATGACTCCCTAATACATTTGTCTTCCAGCCCATAGCTCTCTTCTGAGCTCCAGATCCATGTATACCCTAACCCCCTTAACAGTTCTTCTACTGGGGTGTCTTATAGGCACCAAAACCAGAAAATCTCCCAAATCTGATCCTTCATCTTCCTTCCACGAGCTCACTTCTCCTCCTCTAGAGCTTTCCATCCTGCTAAAAGGATCTATTTGTGCCCCAAACCTGGGGTCCCCTTGATGCTTCCTTTTCCTTTATTCCCATATCCAAAACATCAACAAGTTTTACAGACTTTTAAATACCCCTTGAGGGGACTTCCCTGGTGGTGCAGTGGTTAAGAATCTGCCTGACAATGCAGGGGACATGGGTTCAATCCCTGGTCCAGGAAGATCTCACATGGCACGGAGCAACTAAGCCCATGCATCACAACTACTGAGCCTGAGCTCTAGAGTCCGTGAGCCACAACTACTGAGCCTGGGTGCCACAACTACTGAAGCCCGTGCACCTAGAGGCCCTGCTCTGCAGCAAGAGAAGCCACCTCAATGAGAAGCCCGTGCACCGCAGCAAAGAGTAGCCCCTGCTCTCTGCAACTAGAGAAAGCCCACGTGCAGCAACGAAGACCCAACGCAACCAAAAACAAATAAACAAATAAATAAATAATAAATTAATTAATTAAAAATAAATAAATAAATACCCCTCGAGTCCAGCCACCATGCTTCTCTTTACTGCCGCATCCCATCTCATCTCTTAAATAGACTACTGCAGTCACCTCTACCTGGTCTCCCCACATCTTCTCATGCCTCTTTCCCAGCTGGTCTCCAAAAAGCACTCCTACACATGTAACATGGAGGGATGGTCACTTTCTCCTTGAGATGCTTCATATGCCCAAGTGCCTTAGTCAGCTCTGTAAGGCTTTTTATAATCTGACTACACTCTAGCCTCCTTCATACCCCAAATATTAAATGAGGAGACCAAAACAGATATGGGACCTGCCCTAGGGGAATAAACAAGTAAACAAATAAGCATGACCATGACACGTGTTAGTAATGAACAGAGTCTGAGAACAGGGAAGAGCTGACCTCCCTGAGATGGGGTGATCAGGAAAGGCCTCTGGGAAGAGATAACAGTTAAAGTTGATTCCAGAAGTATGAGGAGGTATTGGGCATTGTGAGATGAGAAGGAAGAGTGGGTTAGCACCTGCCAAGTCTTAAGGCTAAAATAAGTGACATGAGAGAGAAAGAGAAAGGCAGCGTGGCTGGAGAAGAGTGAGTCACAGCACAGCATGAGATGAGGCTGGGGATTTAGGCAGGGCCTCATCACCATGATCCGGGAAGGAGCTGGGGTGTTATTCTAAGGACAATGGGAAACCACACTCCCTTTACTGATTACACTGCAATCCCACTGGGGCTCTTTCACATCTTTGAATGGTTCTACATCAGCCCAGGCCAGGATCAGCCAAACCTGATGCTCTCCTGTCTGCAAAGCTCATTCCTTCTTTTATCATCTGGCTGATGCCAACCCAGTGGCCATGGCTGGCCTCCCAGCTGAGGTCAGGCCCTACTACATACTCCTATCTCCCTGTATTTTTCATTGGTGGCACTATCACAACAGAAATGAATTGATTACATGACTGTTTGTCAACCACTCTACCCCAAGGACTGAGCACAGGCTAAGTACTTTTAAAATATTCTTAAATAAATGAATAAATACACAAATTCATGAAAACTGAGGCAAGCTTAGAGTTTGTTTGACGGAGGCTGACAATGACCATAGACGCTTTTAAGTCGGAAGAGACTCAGAATCCACTTAAGCCAAGCCAGTTGGTTAACTGACGAAGAATGGGTCCAGAGCGGAGAAGCCACACGTCCACAGTCACTGAGATCACCAGCAGGACCCGCTTCTGGACCCAGAGATAAGCCCCCTCACATTTTTCTCAGTAAACTCTGTGGCACTTGAATAAAGGTCCTGGGGGAAGTGAATTCCTCAAGACGAACTTTTTCTGGCTGCGAATAACTGACAAGGAGAGGAAAAATAATGTAGACAGCATTAGTATTTCACTGATGGATTTAGTTACATAGATTAAAGTGTCAGCTTGGTAAGGTTCCAGCATGTCTGGTCTGACACTAGTTTTAGAATGAAGGTAAAGACGTCCAGAGCTGGCTCCGTGACGAGTTGGGTAGCAGGGTCCCCTGGGTCTCTCTCTCTCTCAAAATCTTGGTTCGGTTTGTCACGGTGGGTCTGATTGGCTCCAGAGAGGCCCACAACTAGAAAGAATAACAGGGGGTGTGCAGTCTAGGCCCAAGACCTGTTGGCACCAAAGTGTGGGAAAAGCTCTCACAAGGCCTGCCCACAGTCAGCCCAGTCCAGACTGAGGTTATTAATCTTTCATGTCCCCAAACACTCAAATCACAGAGTTTTGAAAAGGAAAAATAAAGTGGGATGGCAGGGAGGCAGCAGGGTAGAGTAGAAAGAACAACAGAAGGTGACTTGAGAGCCTGGCCACCTGAAGTCCCTCAACCAGAATCAGGAGGGTTGTACCAGGTGATGGCCAAGCTGTCTACCAGCTTTATGATTAGCTTAGAAGACCCTGAATTCTGTTGCGATCTAACAGATCTGAACAGATTTTTCAGCCACTGGGGTTAGTGCTTATGATCATGGGGTCAGACTGTCTAAGTTCCAATCTTGGCTCTATCATATATTTGCTGTCTGCTCTGAACCTCTCTGTGCCTCAGCTTCCTCATCTGTAAAATGGGCCTCATACAGTTGTTTTGAAGATTACAAGGGATACCCTATTAAAGTGGCCAGGTCATAATAAATGCTCGATAAATATGAGCTATTACTACTACTGTCTTCTGACATAGGAAACCACGCCCAGAAGAGACATAAACCACAGAGAGCCAAAGGCTTGTGATCATTTACACAGAGTAGAAGAAAGATAATTCCTCAGATACTATCTGTATTCAAATGACATCAAAGAAAATAATGCTAAGGACATAGATAAATAAGCAGGTTCCCAAACTATTCATATGCCTTGATCTCATTTTTGCAAAATTCCATACAAAACCCACTGTAACTATACAGATAAGGGATGGGAAGGAGGTGCACAAAAGAATGTTAGCACCACTTTATCTCTGGGGGGAGATGATGGTACTATCCATGCTTTATATTTTCTATTTTATTTCTTATTTGCCTATTTGTGTTTTCTAAATTTATTCGGCAAACATGTACAATATTACTCTGTGAAAACTATTTTTTTTTTAATGTTCAGGTCAGAGGAGAGGGAGAACATAAACCAAATTTTTATCAATGGCTTTATTATATTTATAGATCACTCATCATCTGGGACCCTGAGTCATTCTTATTTTGTACCTTTCCACTTGGAAGTTATTCATACAACAGTTTGTGGGCTTCTGATCACAGAACAAAGCAAAACCAAGACTGAATGAGTGAAGTGTCAGTGGGAAATTGAAGCATGGGAAGGGTACACATGATAATAACTATTTAAGTGAATGAATGAATGAGATGATATTGTAAGTAGATGCTCATGACATGGCAACTGATAGTACACAGAGTAAGAATGACGCTTCTTAATATGACTCACAGCATGATTCCAATTTTGCAGGAACACAAGGAACACACACACACACACACACACACCATGAATTTCTCCAGGACCTGACAACCTGTGGGCACAAATGAAGTTACGTTAATGATAATAATTCAGATTCCACTGGTGCTTGTCTCTACCTGCTTAACAGAGAATTCCCTGAAAATAATGAATTCAATGGATAATGAGAAAGTAGAGACAAATGTAAAAAGAAAATTATGTTCTGTTGTCTTTAAAGTCGTTTTTCTCAGTTGATTTTTAACATAACAGACTGTCAACATAACTTTCAAAATGTACTCTTTGGAAAGGCTGTTACATTTCTCTGCTTCTGTGAAATCTAAAGGTGTGTGAATGTGCAGGCGTGTGTGTGTGTGCATATGTGTGCGCGTGTGAGTGTGTCTATGTGTGAGTGTGTGAGTGTATGTGTGTCTCCTTTCCTGCATAGTTTGTGTTCTTCAGCCAGTCTCTCCCTGGAAGCGGACAGATGGTCTTAGATGTTTTCTATCTACCATGGCCCTAGGTTAGCACTGGGCACGCATCACAGGATAACCACGTTTTCAGTCAGGAAAAAGCTTCAAAATCTCTCCTGCCCTTTGGCAAAATGGTGCTTCCTGGACTCTCCAAAGCCAGGCTGTCATTTCATGGCAAGGCTCGGGCTCTCTGTGCTAATACTGGGCAGTTTTTGTTTCTCTGCACAGAATACTTGTTCATTGTAATGGGAGCCAGGAGCCGTAGCTGGGAATGTCCCAAATAATTTCGCTCACAGAACCTCCATCTTTCTTCCCCTCAGTAATCTAAGAAGTGGAGTGGATCACATTGAATTTAAAGATTTAATGAGTAAAAGAAGATAAATCCGAAAGCACTTGTGGCTTTCAACACTATGTTTCTTCTGAAATATTGTAAATAGTGTTTTGGGCCAAAGAAAAGGCAGAGATAGGTAAATGAAGAGTTGAATTAAGTTATCCTTTTCCCATTCATCTGAAGCATTTTATTAAATTGTTGCAGCTTACCTAGAAAAACCTAGCGACCTCCAGGGCTTGCTCTTTGTTTCGTGATGGCTTCACTTTTGCTTTCCTGCTGACCCTCCATGCCCACTCACCACCACTTATCCCTGGGAGAGACCTGTCTCAGTGCATTAATGAAATCACTGATGTCTGGCCATATACACTCTAATACCACTGTTTCTAGCATGACATTTATATTATGCTCTGCCTCCTGTATCTTTCATGAGGGAGTTTTTATGTGTCACTAAAAAATACTGGATAACACTCTTTATTAGCCCCCTGATACCCCAGCCCATCAATACTTGTCCAGCCTGATGAGATCATGCTATGGTTCTTAATCAGAGTGAAAGAGAGCAAGAAATACCTTTATTAAAAAATCAATTAAAAACCAGTTGCCCCAGGTAAACAAAAAGCATCATCAGGGCATGAAAAGAGGATGAATAATGAAATGAAGTGGTAGGAGGAACCGCCCAGGAAAAGGACTAGAGACGACTGGTCACTTCCACGCCTGGTAGTTTTCTTTTTGTTTTGTTTTAGATAAAACTCTTTCCTTTGAGTATCTCCTTCAAATACAAAACTGTAGCCACTTATCATTCTCATGTGCTCTAAATGATTTTTCTGGGAGCAGGGGTGGATTGTTATAGAATAAATAGACACACCTGGTGCTCAACATACCCAGCAGAAAGTTCACCAGAAAGCCACGGGTGCTTAGGTCTCCCAATGAACACACCCATGTAACAACCCATTCCAACCAAGACATAGAACATTTTCCTCCCCACAAAAAAGATCCCTCAGCCCCACTGCAGTCTTGCCTCACTTCCTTCCTAAGTAACTACTGATCTAATTCCAACCACCATAGGTTAGTTTTGCCTGTTCTAGAGCTTTGTATAAAGTACAGAATCATCCTCTTTGGTGCAACATCCTGTCTGTGAGATTTCGTGATATAATGAGTGTTAGCAGAGTTCTGGGCCACATTACCTAATGCCAGCTGCTATCGTCATCAATATCATTTCATCCTGTGAAGAGTTTTACATTATTATTTTGGTTTTCTTTGCTCTTCAAAAGAGGTGGGAATAAATATGGTGACCACACAGCCTGGGAAAATACTTTTTTGGCAGGATGATAGTCTTCCTGTTGGAAGGTCCAGCTACATCAGAGAAACCCTGAGACATCAGACACAAGATGGTTGATTCACCTGAGTGCAGTATGACTGCCACATAGACACTGATCGCTGGAGCTCGGTGACTCTGCCCACAGCAACTTACCATGATTTCCTAGAGAGCCAGGGCACAATTGCTAGATGAATATTCCTGCTTACAAGTTACTGGTTCCCGAAGCTCATGAGTAATGGAGCCAGATCCCCTCAGACATGGGAAGAAACTCTTAATTTTAGAATAGCTCTACCTACATCTCAACTTCTAGAAAGCTGGCATGGAGTTGCAAGTGTTTTCTTTCATTGTTTTCCAGCTATAATTATGACACTTAGAACAGAGTTATTTCAAAAACCAGGGAGAATATGACAGGACACAAATATTCTGGTGTTCATTTCTGGTTCAGTTGGGGTTCTTTATATGGGAATGTAGATGGAGAAACTAGTGTTAGATTTATTTTATTATTTATGTATTTATTTTTGTCATGAAGGCTTTCAACCTGAAGTCCCTTCAGAGCAGATGAGAAACTCTTTCCAGGAAAATTAAATCTAGGCCTAAAAAATATATGGCACTAAGCTCTATTTAGTAAGATATTCCCCTGGTAGAAAGCCCAACATTAGACATTAGACATCATGGCCGGCTTGGAAAAAATAACATTCATATTAAATAGTCTGCATTTGGAAGAAAAAAGGGATAGCAAGAAACAATAATAACAAAAAACGCTGAAGTCCTGAGTGAGGGCAACTTTCCTCTGCCATGCTGATGGGGACAGAACAAAGTGACTCATGGGAAGAACATAATATTTTATTCCATGGCAACCAAGGTATTAGACAGCCAGTGATGGAACCTAAAGGGAGAGTGAAGTGCCTGAAACACCTGTATGAACTCTTGCAACAAGCATTCTGAGGCTCTGCCGGTCCTCTTCACTTATGGTTAGTTTGGAAGAATCCCTTTGTTGTGCTTTTAGTACATAATTTTGTGGACATTTCTTTTCATTAAATTGTTTAATCAATATCTATTCAGTGCCAATTTTGCGCCAGGTGCTGGACAAGCTACAAGCTGCTTCTGGCTCTGTCTTAAAAAAAATAAAGAATCTCATTTTAATGTGGACTGGGAGACGTGCTAATTTCCTGAAAATTCTGCTTTGGCTCTATTTTAAAATGTGTAGGATTATTATTTCTCTCAAAGAGGTGAAACTGTAGGGTTTGATTTGTGTCTAGTTCCTACATGGTCTGCAGGACATTATGTTCAGTACATCTTATTGTGTGTCTTGTCTTCCTGTGATTTAATCTCCTTGATGGCAGGGGTGGGCTCTTTGTCTCCCTAGGGCTTAGCAGAGGGCCCAGGATCCAAAATTCCTCAGAAAAAGTCTTCAATAGATGAATGAACACAAACAGACGAGCTTTACTAATTTGCCTCAGAAAAAAATATAGAGATCAACACTTAATAGAAGGTAATTCAATTAAGAATCAACTGGAGAGTTGATTTGAAATGCTCATCCTCCGGCAGTTGCCAGGGACACCTTAATTAGGTCTGGGGTGGGTCTCAGGAAAGCAAGTATTTAACAAACTCCCCAGGTGGTTCTTCTGATCAGACCCATTCGGGAAACTCTGCTCCAAAGTAAAACATGGCAATATAGATACCAGAGCAATTGAAAAATAAGGAATGATGTTTTAGCTGGAGACCCTATTTGTATAGACAATAAGCATTGACACCTAAAAGATACTTGAAAAAAAAGTAACCTAATGATAGTATTCATTTACACAGAAGTTCTGTTTCAAAGCCAGCCTTCCTGTCCATAGTGAGTGATCACTAAGTGATGTAACTCTGCCCCAGTGCACCAGGCTAGCAGCCCCACCTTCTGAGGTTGCTGGACCTTAGCAGTCCCACTGTTACTACTTCCATTTCCCAGTTTCAATTCCTGATGTAAAAGAGGGCCATTCTGAGGTTGTCTGAGAGCTAAGTTTACTGCCCATTGATTCTCACAAATCCTGTGGGTCCTGTGAAATCCTCTTAAACGAGAATCAGATACAGGAACAAAACTGGGAAATTGAATAGGAAATGCCATAGCTCAGGGTGAAATGTGAATGTTTGTCTGTTCTGCTGAAAAGCACAGGCCCAGTGTGATCCTGCATAAGCCCAGGCCGATGTTGGTAAACATATATTTTAAGGAAAAGCCTCAGCCATGCCCCAATTATTGTACAGATATCCAGGTTAGAGCAGGACAAATGGGGCAGTGACTCTAATTGGCTCCTTGGACAAATTCAAATTTTGAATAAGCCCGAGAAAGGGCGAGGTTGTTGTAGCATCATTTAGTGGTAACTTCCTGCAAAAGCATTACTTTATTGACATTCTAAAGCAAAATACAGCCCCTCCTAGAACCAGTCACGAAGTGCCACTTGCAAGCTTATGAACCCACAGTGATGAGCAATGATACCTCTGCCAGTGAATGGCTGGTAACAGGGGTCAGTCACCTTTCCACCACCCAAGGCACAAATGCAACAGGCTTCCATGCAAACTTGCAAATGTGCATTTTAGTGTAATTGAACAAATCGCGTATCTACCATTAGGGTCTCTTCTGCTAGGTGCTAGAAGTATTAAGCAAAATGTGTCTCGGTCTCAAACCATGCAGAGTTTATAATCTGACAGAATAGTTGCCCAAAATAAATAACATCATCAGGGTAAGAATATGCAGAATCCTCAATCGTGATATAGACCCGTGCTTCTCACACTTCAATGTGCATAGGAAACTGGGGATCTTGTTATAATGCAGATTCTGATTCAGTCAATCTAAGATGGTGACCTAAATCCCACAATTCTAATAAGCTCCCAGATAATGCAATGGTGTTGATCTGAGAATCACACTTTAAGTAATGAGGCATCAGACATCAGAGCAGAGGTGTCAAGTAGGCAAGAGGATAAATGCCTTGGGAGGTCAGGAGAAAGGTATAGATATAATTTGGCGAGTTACAGACATGTAGATGGCATTTAAAGCCATGAGACTCGCTGAAGTCACCCAGAGCAGGAGCGTGGAGAGGGAAGACCACACTGATAATGCTGATAATGCGTTTCATGCACGCAAAGGTGGCTGGACCAAAAGGTTTCTTTCCAGGGTAGTGAAAACTAGTTAGGAGCTCAGAGTTGGAGTCTGGTTGTAGAGTGTCTCAAATGCCACTTAAAAGAATCTGGGCTTGAAGAAACAATTCTTGTTCTTGATGGTCTTGGAAGAATTTAGCAGCTCATGTAGCTGATGGCAAGATGACATCAGCCTCTTGGAGTCACATCACCCAGTGCTTATATAAATAGAGTCATATTAAACAAGTTAGGCTAATATGCTACTCTGGGGCTCTGGTAATTCCACGAAACATTTAAGAAAGCAATTTTGGGTGACTTTCTCAATGCTGTAAGCAAGTTGTTTCTGTCACCGAGGGCAGACTATAAATATGACACATCTCTATTTGGTAATTGCTTTATTTCGGATTAAGACTAGCAATTTTCTTGTCAGAGACAGACATGCGGTGGAAAGGGAGTGGGGACATTTGGACAGTTCAGGCAGTTTTTGCAGCTTGAAAAGCCATCTACAGTTATTTTCTTTTACATGAACATGGCAAATTCAGCATTAGCCCCAAATTTGTTTCCTCTTGTGGGCTCTTTGGTTTGATACTCTTGAAAGCTAAAAACTTTATTAAGCCTGTTAAGTGCAGATCTGTTGTATCTTGTTCTTTCCCTCTAATCTGGACTGACTTTATCCCAAGAGTCCTTGGGGGAAGTGGATGGGAAAGCTTGAAAAATTGGATATTGGTAATGGGCACCCAGGTTCACTAATCTCATTCACCCTAGTCATTAAACTAAATGTGCTCATTCCCAGGATTGCATTTAGCTCTGCATAACCAGCTAGTTGCCATGTGTTTATGCGTCTTTTATAATGTTAACATGTGTGTATTAATCCTGCCTTCCCAAGGGCACCAACTGTGGAGGTACGTACCCCGTGATTATGTGGTGAATGTGACTAAATCATTCCATTTACTGAAGAGAGCATCCATCATTTTCCCCACAATTTTTACCCTATTCTTTCTCAAAATCACTTTTGGAGGTAGTAGAGCGTGTCAGGAGAGGAGAATAAAGCAGGCTGCACCTTGACCTATGACGTTCTAGTCTACCTACACATAAAAATCTGATGCAGAAACAACAAAATGTTAACATTTGCTAATTCTGGGTGGTGACCATTCTGGTGTTTGTTATATTTGTTTTCCCTACTATTTCAATAGTATTTGAACTCTTTTCAAAATAATTTTTAAAAAGCTCTGCTGAGAACTCAGGGTAAACAACCCTGAAGGCACAGAGTAGTTTCCCTCTGACTTGTCTTTCTTGTCTCCACTTGCCTGGAATCAGAAACCATGTCCAGAGATTTAAAAAGACGTAGTAATGAAATTTTGCAACTTAAAATTAACTTAAAACTACTTTTGGTTATGGTGATTTTTTTATAGTGAATTTTTGGCTAATTTACATGCACTGACGTTAACTCTTTTGGATGCACAGGTCAATGAATTTTGACAAATGCAGAGTTTGCCCACCACAGCCAAGATACAAAAATGGTTCCATCACCTTTTATAGTCGACCCCTTCCCCAAACTCAGCCCCTGGCAACCACCCATCTGTGTCAGCCCCTAGAGTTTTGCCTCTCCCGTTTATTTTCAGATGACTTCTATTTCCTGGGTTCTAACTGTGAGAGGTTCTTATTGTTCAATAAGCAAATTATCATTTTTTAGTTTCCAAAGCAGTTGGAAATAAATAGTAGCAGTAACATAGTTTCTTAACATAGAGCTCTCACTTCATTTTTCAGGCCCCAAATGTCAAATCCAAATCTTCTGAAATTTACTTTTAATTTACTGATCTTTTTGTGTAAGTGGATTTCCCATGGCTTTCCCATAGAGAGCTAAATGCAGCTCACATTCAGTCATTAGAATCTCACATGCAATTTCTGTCAGCATCCTTGCTAAGGGTGCAGAATAAACCAACACCAAATCTATTTCACTCTCAAGGGCCAAACTGTACTTCCTTTCCGGTTTCCCTTTTGTGTCAGAGCCCACAGTAAGCTGATTTGACACGAAGGTGACAGCATTTCTTTTCTTCTTCTGTTGCATTTAATTAGTTTTAGCAGAGACAAAAAGAAGTTTTAAAATTGCTTTCAGCACCTTCTTTTCAAATACTATATTCCAAGTTTAAGCTCAAACTTAAGTGTAATGAGCCTGTTATCAACACCTGACAGAAAGAAGCTTAATGAATGAATACATGTATTCAAATACCCTCTTGACAAGAGTGCTTATATCTTTCCTTATGAAAGCACAGTGTAGATGATTTCTGTCTGCATTTTATGCATATCATTTTCCTAATCTTCCTTGGTGCCTTAGCAATACTAGAAGTTTCTGAGAAAAATAGCTTCACCCTACAGACACTTTGGGGAAAAAATGAAATAAGTGAAAATACCCAATCCGCCTTTGTGCTCGCTTTGAGAAGTAACTTCAAATTTTCACTGAAAGCAATTAGAAGATATATTTTTACTTGGGAAATACATATGCTCTATTAATGGAAGTCAGGAAGCAGGCATGAGTAATTTAAAGAGAAGACAATTTTATAACATGCATTAGGAAAAATCCCCAGAGATTCAGAGGCCATATGAGGTAGCAAATAGGTATATAGATGGACAGTTGGACATATAGGACTTCTTATGGACCTTTCATCATTTTAGCATGCATTATTTTAAACTGCTTAATGTTTATATTTACGTGATAGTTTTAATTTAGCGTAATGTTTCTATGATATCAAATGAACAGAAACTAATCATCTTCTTCCATAAGGAACAAAACCAAAAATATGCATAAAAATTAATTTTACAGTGAAGTGCTGTGTGCTCTGTCAACTTTTAATTTAATACTTATAGCATTACATGGTTTTTCAATATGAAAACTTCAATCTGTGAACTGTATTTGCGTGTATTCTTTAGATAAAGCAAGGAGCTGTTTCATATATTTGAAAACCAGCAGCCAAAATAATCAGCTCTTAATCTACATTCCCATTATAACACTTTAGACATTTTTAATTTACACATATGGTCTACTTGAATACGCAAGCAAATACACCCCTACAAAGAAAAGACAAATATTTATGTACAAATAAATAGTGTTTTAGCGAACAGGCACTCAGACGTGAGGGCTGATGTTTTATGACTTGACTCTTAGCCTCGATAAAACATGCTCACAAGGCAGCATTTTTCTTTGGGGATAAGTCATAACTTTGCCATGGAGAGCTATTAGGGGACCATTTACTGACATGGGACTGAACCTACAATTCCCACAGAGAAATGTTATTTTAAAAGGAAGGCTGATATAGGGGATTTTCGGGAAAATCCTCCCAGGGGACCGGAAGTTCCCCTGGTACCAGATATGCAATGCAACATTCCTTATTGAAACAGAGACTATTATGTTGCTGCAATTGTTCCTCAGTGAGATATGGCAGGAGCACATCACTTCACCTGTGATATCTGCAGGTTTACACCGATGGAAAACTAACAGCATAAAAGTGCAGGCTGTTTTGAGAACTCTCACTGTCTTGCCGGAGAGAACAGAAGAGAGAACGGAGAGAGATGTTTGTTTCCCTATTTATGTGTAGAGACATGTACTTTAGTTTAAGGTCTAATAATACCTCTTAATGGAGGACTCGTCCAAAGGTCTAAGGTGGTTGAGTCCTGGGAGGTACTAAATCGATTTCATCCTAAAGCCTCAGTCCTCTAATGCCCCAGAATGGTTATAAAAAGTAGTCAGGGCTCTCTCCCTTCCAACAGTTGCTGGAGCTGTGATGAGAACTTTGCAGCACAGATTCAGCTGCAGGCATCATTCATCTGCATTCCACACAAACATGGGATCAGGCCCTGGGGAAATGTACCACTTTCTGCCAGAGGAACAAAAGCAATGTGGGTAATAACTAAGTATTCTGGGGACATTGCATTTAATAGGGAATAAAGCTGTTGACACCCTTTGTCTAGTCCATCTATATCTCGATCTCCTGAAATTTCTTTCTTGCGCAAAAATAGTCAAAGCATAGAGAAGCTAGAGAAAAGAATCAATCCTGATTTGGGGCAGGTCCTAAAGGAAAGACTCAGCTTGTACATTCCCTTCTGCTCACCAGTGACCTGTGAGCGGGTCATTGGTGGGCGTGGTCCCCAACAGTGGGCAGAGCCCCCAACCGTGGGCAGAGCATCAATCATTTGGCTCTTATTGAAGTGTGAGAAAGAGGAATTGGGCTGAAGTCACAATATGAACATTTTGATTGCATATAAGAGGTAATTGGTTAATATTTTTGCATACAAGATTCTACTTTTCAAATTACTTCCAAATTATTATCTTGTTTTATCCATCCAGCAATAAGAAGGGGGCTTATTAATACTACTAATTTAAAAATCAGGGCCCCAATGAGATTTTAGCTTTCTCCTCAAACTGACAAAGTCCCTGAAGAGTTCATCTACTCCAGCAACTAATACTCCAGAAACAAGAGCCAATATTTTTCAGTGTTTACTATGTGAAAGGTATTCTGCTTACTGTTTAATATGCATTAATCTAATTTGTTTATCCAAACCTATGAGCTATGCATATGATACATTATATATTTTTCACATTTATTAGCATTCATCTAATTTATTTATCCCATAGATGAGAAAAATGATGTCCTTTAGTGGAAACAGCACTGGACTTAGAGTCTGATTAAAGTTCTAGCTCCACAGGTAGTACAGCTTCAAGGTAAATTGGAGGAGACCTTGAGCAGCCTGCTGGCCCTGAGAGCCCATTTCCACCTATCAGTTTTCTGGCCTTGAGCAAGTTACTTAATCATTCTTCCCCTCCCTTTCCTCTGCAGTTAAAATGGGGATAAGATCTTGTTGAGTTGTGAGTGGATTAAAGGAGTTGATATAAATAACCTGCCAAGAGCAGTGTCTAACATACACAAAGTGCTCCATAACTGTCCGTTCTTAACATTTTTTTACTTCCTAGCTGAACGCCATTGAACAAGCCATATCACCTCTCTGAACCGCAAGGTTCTCACCTAAGAAAACGCTTATGATGATACTTGCCTACCTCATACTGGGTTGACCCAAAAATTCGTTTGGGTTTTTCTGTGAGATGTTACAGAAAAACCAGAACGAACTTTTGGGCCAACCCAATAGGTTCAGTAGAGATAATATATATGAAAATGAACAGTTTTTGCATTATAAGGTTCTAGACGTATGTGGTGTCACTTTTATGACTTCTGAGTTTATCTCCATCCCTGTCCAATCCCTTGAGATCCACTCCCGAACTGCCTACTGTCCATTTTAAGGCAGAATTAAAAGGCATTAATTCCTCAATTCATTCTCAGAGTACGGACTTACTACTAAGCACTTCCTCTGTGCTGAGAGATGGGATATGGAGAACATGTGGTGTGTGCCTCAAGTTTGCAATCTGAGAGCCGGGACAGACAAGAAAACCAATGGAAACCACACAGCATCCCAAATGCTATGACTGATGGGGCTTGAAGGGGGCAGAGCAGGGGACGCTGACTGAGCTTACAGTGGCCAGAGGGGCCGCGGAGGTAACATTTCAACATCACCGAGACTTAAAACATGGTCGATATATTCAACGTCTCTTTCCCTCTGTATATTTTAAAAAGAGATGAATGTTTATCCATCTCAGGGGTCTAACAGTGGTTTGCTCTACAGTAGGGACAATGATCAAGGGCCTGTCAAACCATTTCTTTACGTCGCAGCTCTATTAGTGTTGGGCCTGAACGGTACCAAGAATTATAGAACTCACCATAAACCTTCAGGTACAATTTGCTTGGCAGTGGAAAATCTGGGTTTTCTGAAACAGGATTCCAAAAATGGTGTCTATGATCATTCTTTCATTGGCTACCTTAAGAATTAGATATCACTAGCCAGAAAGAGTGACGGGATCATAATAATAATTTTTACCACCCTAGATAGCTAACTCCACTATTTCCAGTCTTACCCCAGTGCTTCTGAAACTCTTTCTCTAGAGGGCCAGTAATGGCAGCCGAGAGGAACCAAGGGCTGGGAACCCCCAACAAATACATTTTTTTGAAGTTTCACAGTTTCCTAAAAAACTAATATCAATTTTGCAGTTAAAGCCATATACTGTGTATTTATTTTAATATCAGAGCATTGTTTATCTTATATTTATATAATATTTCTTAATATTTCTATTTTTTTTCCAATCATAAAAGCAATGTCATTGTAGGAAATTAGGAAACTGTATCAAATTATAAATTTAAAAAATTAGGCTCACATATAATTCCCAAACTGCTAACCAGTTGGTACATTCCCTTCTAGTTATTTTCATATACATACACAAAATGTAAATATACTGTTATGTAAATACATACATATAGTTTGAGGTCGTAATTTATATGTATATGCGTATATATATATTTAAGGCTATATCCTACTGTTTTTACTTAACAGTAATTATCTGATGAACATTTTTATATAACAGTTTGACGAGTGTAAAAGTTTAAAGTACAGGATCTGTAGCCTGGGGTTCAATTCAAACTCTGCTCACATACTAGCCTCAAATTCCTCATCTATAAATTGAGGTTAATAATATTATTTTCTTCAGAGAGTGTTGGTAAGGATGAAATAATTCATACACGTAAAATGTTTAGACACTCTCTGGCACATAGTGAACACTGTATAAGGGGTTAGTGTGATTTCTTCCTACTAACTTGAGAGGCTACCATTGTCGTATGCTGAATGTTCTTGTGTATTTCAGTCTGAGAACTTCTGGATCTTCTATTTTCTTCCACTGACAGCAGTCTGTCTATTTTTGTGCCAAAGCTACCTTGTTTTACATGTTGTCTTTATACAAAGAGGCCAAACTGGTTAAGCTAATTCCTCTCATTATACTTTATCAGAATTTTTCTGGTTATAATTTCTTGTCCATTTTTCTATATGAACATAAAAAAACTTGCTTAAATAAAATTGGTTTCTTATTATTTGCATTTAAATCATATTTGCTGAATATTTGAATACATGACCCTTTACAATCCTTGTATAATTTACTGCTCTTCATTTTCGTTACATGCTGCTTTATTTTTATCTTATTCTACTCTATTAAGGCTTTTCTCTACAGGAAGCTCCCCCAGACCTGATACTTTCTCAGTTATTTTTAAAGAATTTGATCTCAACATGAAAAGAGAGGAGAGGGAAGAGAAATAATATTCTGGTTCTTTAAAAGCTGACTCTATATGGCTATGCACGTAGGGAGCATTTCCGAAGCACGCTTCTTGAAATACAGGTGCTATAGGGTGTTAACAGGTTTTATTACACAGGAAAAAATAGTGGGCTGTGTGGTTAAATGCATTTCAGAAATTCTAAGTTAAACAATATTTTAAAAGTTTTTATCCTGCAAGAACTCTCACAAACTTTACTATCGCTGATGTACTTTCTGAATTTCCAAAAAGAGATATATTTTGCAGAAGTGCCCAAACTTTTGAACATAGGCTCTTTTCCAAGAGGAAAACCCCTTAGGAATCAAGCTCCTAGACGCACCAGTTTGGGAAACTGCTATAAATGGGTTGCTTCCAAGATTTGGGGGTTGGTACCAAAGGAGATATTTTTTCTCTTTCCACAAGCACTGTTCAGGAAGGTAGACTATTCATTTTAAAATCTAGGATAATTGGTGTTGAATCTAAAGGAAATTCATCTCCAATTTGGTCTGTGGGTTGACCGTGAGTTCCACTTACTGGCGATGGTGTACATTTCACCTCTTCCAATGTCTTCATGTGTGTTTTAGTGAAAAGTTGGGAGACACTCAGCAAGCCAAATGTTATTCTAAATGAGAAGCCTGGTCCAATATTCTATTGGTTACATGCCGAAGGGACTCAACGTTAAGCTGACTAACACAGAGCAAACGGTTCCTAAAACACACACTAAATTTATTTCTAAAACTCTTCATTTGGAAGAAAATGAGTTTTTTCCTTCAGGGATTTTTTTTATTATTTAAACAAAACAACACTCTGTACAAGTATTAGGCTATGTACCAAAATAAAGTTGTTTTTTTTTTTTTCTTTTCTTTCTTTTTTTTCTTTTTTGGCAGGCGGGAAATCATTTTCATGCAGTCATTTGTTGGACCTTGGGGTAAAATTATACTTCATAGTTCCCTTGTTCCCAGGCTATGGTTTAAAAGAGATTGATGTCTGAAATTTCAACTGTATTTGTCTTACAAATTTGTCTGATTCTCTTGGGAATAATTATCTCATATTATTTGAAAGTTAGTAATTCCTTAGGAATGACCTCTCTGTTATAATTAGAGTAAGGGTACTTACATGCAGCTAGCAAAAGTGAAACCTAATGGACTTATTTTCTGGCATTACTATTTTATTAAACTGTTGCTCATTGAAATGAAAAGCAGGAGTCATAGGGACACTGCTCAATGAGTAATCACTTTTTTCTTTCATTTTCTGAGAACAGATAATGTTGAAATACATGGTAAAATAACATTCAGTGAGAAATATTTTACTGTACAATACTAAATCTATATAAACTAGGTGTGTTGAATGGCTATGGAGAGGAATTTCCCAATGATTTCTTCTTTCCCAATTTGCTACTAGTATTGTAGTTTAGTTAGACCCAGACATTAGATTCAGGACTTCAGTGGAGCAGGTACCAAATATGGGAGGGAGGGAGGGAGGGAGGGAGGGAGAGAGGGAGGGAGGAAGGAAGCAAGGAAGGAAGGAAGGGAGGAAGGGAGGAAGGGAGGAGAAAACTCCAATGTCTCCTACTAAGAGACAGACACTTGAAGCCTAGGTCACTTGCAAATGTTGAGTCTAAATTTACGTCACTGAGTATCATGGAATATCAATATGAAAATTTAATGTTAAAAACTGGGCACCCAAGAGAAGCAAACTGCTTTATAAAAATACTCCCATAATCTAGGGTACATCAGACTCCCTTAAAAAATCCCTGCTAATAATGAGCCCTCCTAAAAATTTATAAAGTAATGAGGAAATAATCCACAATAAATGAGGCTCAGCCTACATAACTAATAGGATAATTAGAGTTTGATAATGTCAAAAGAACTATAAAGAAGTATACTCTGAAATGGTTAAAGAAACGAAGGAAGGAATAGAAACCATAGTGAAATAATAGGATACAATTAAATTAACTAAAAGATTTTGAACAAAACCAAATAAAACTTCTGAAAATAAAAATGTAGGCAGTGAAGTTAAAACTTAATAGCTGCATTAAAAGCAAATCAGGGCTTCCCTGGTGGCGCAGTGGTTGAGAATCTGCCTGCTAATGCAGGAGACACGGGTTCGAGCCCTGGTCTGGGAAGATCCCACATGCCACGGAGCAGCTGGGCCCGTGAGCCACAGCTGCTGAGCCTGCGCGTCTGGAGCCTGTGCCCCGCAACGGGAGGGGCCGCGATAGTGAAAGGCCCGCGCACCGCGATGAAGAGCGGTCCCCGCACCGCGATGAAGAGTGGCCCCCACTTGCCGCAACTAGAGAAAGCCCTCGCACGAACCGAAGACCCAGCACAGCCAAAAATAAAAATAAATTAATTAAAAAAAAAAAAAAAAAAAAGCAAATCAGCCACAGCTATGGAAACCATTAATGAATTAGGAGATAGGTGTGGGCAAATTACCTAGACAATAGCACAGAGAGATTAAATAAAAGAAAGATGGAAAATATGATGGTGAGTTTAAGAAGGATGGAGAATAAAAAGCAAAATCCAATATACATGCACTCTCTAGAAACAGAAAAAAGAAAGAACGAGGGTATGGAACTAAATTATCATAAGCCCTGAATAATGTTACTAGAACATTTGTTACAATTATAGTTTAAAACTAGAGGATGCATGTTTCATTAGCAGTTAGTGAAGAACATCAGAATGAGAAGACAGCCCTAATAGAACTTTAAGAATGCAGAGTAGTAGGTTAGCCCTTAGTCTTAATTTAGATAAAGAAGAAGGTTATAAAACTGAGTTTCCTCAAACACAGTTTAAAGAAAAGAACTTTCCTGTGATATTCAGAAATTCTTTTAGTATTTCCAATGACTGCTTGAGACTATGGATGCTTATTTTAGGGATCAACATGTATTAGATTATTCTGTTGTAGAGAACTGTGTTCTTTCACTTTAAATTGTATATTATGTAGATAGGTGGTTGTGACTATAGCTTCAGGGATCGTGACATAGACCATTTTCTTATTAAGTTAGAAAAAGAACAAACTTTTCCAAATAAAATAAAACAATGCAGTTATTTTAAATATTATTTTAAATCACAAGAAAAGTATCCCATTTTTCCATAGCTGATATGGCGGAAAAGCTGGAGAATTTTCTGAAATTGAGAAAAGACATGCATCCTCCTGTGAGGAAGCAAATCAGTCCATCAAGATAAATGAGAATCACTGTGTACCTAGACACATCTAGATATAGCAAAACACCAAAGATAGAAAGTTTTAAAAATAACCAGAATGAATAGATTACCTACCAAGAAACAACAGAGTGACCATTCATTCCTGTATTCAACATTTTCCTCAAATATTTATGAAACCCCTACTTTATGCCAGACACTGTTGTAGGTGCAAACAGAACAGACTGAACAAAGACAGAAAGGCGAAAGAAAAGGTCAGAAAGTGATGGAATAACATCTTTAAATTAAAATAACCTTGTGATAAGTAACTCACTAATTATAGCCTCTGTGATCTAGTTATATTGCACTCAATCTGCCTATTCTCGTTTTTACTATTATACAGTCTGTAGTAGTTATATTAGTTTCCTGTTGCAGCTATAACAAATTACCGTACACTTAGTGTCTTAAAATAACACAGATTTATCACCTTACAGTTCTAGAGGTCTCACGGGGCTAAAGTCAAGGTCTTGGCAGGCTGGCTCCTACTGGAGGCTCTAGGGATGAATCCATTTTCTTGCCTTTCAGCTTCTGGAGGCTGCCAGCATTCCTTGGCTTTTGGCCCCTCCTCCGTATTCAATGCCAGCAGTGTAGCATATTTAACCTCTCTCTCTCTCTCTCTCTCTCCCCTTCATTTCCTCCCTTCCATTCTTTCACTTACACATTCTGCGTCTATCATCACATCTCCTTCCCTGTCTCTGACACTGACTCGCCTATCTTCCTCTTATAAAGACCCTTGTGATTACATTGGGGCCACCTGGATACCCAGGAGATTCTCCTCATCTCAGTATCCTAATCACATCTGCAAAGTCCCTTATGCCATAGAAGGTAACATTCACAGGTTCCAGGGATTAGGGCGTAGACTCGGACATCTTTGGGGCGACATTATTGTGTCTACCAGAGTCATTGCTTCACTTTCACTTTTGAAGAATAGTCATCCTAAAACACTGTATCCAGTTAAATAAACCATTCAAAGAGTGAAGGTAAAATAATGATATTTCAGACAATAATCGAGGGTTTAACAGTCATAGATGCTTGCTGAGAAAACCCCTAAGGCCTTCTCTTCAGTAAGAAGAAACCTGAATACAGAAGTAATAATTGAGAAGCAAGATGCAAAAGTTTAAAAAATGCATAATATGCGTTAACTATATTAAAAACAACGACAGAAAGTCTAATTCTAAAAGTCTGAAAAACAAGAAGGCATACAAATTGGATGGAGGAAGGTGGGATCCTGGTAGTGATATGAGTTACAACAGCCCAGGTTCTCAAGAAATGTGGGAAGAAGGGAGAAATGTTGATTAACTTCAGAGGTCACATGTTAACATTTTGAATAAACTCTAAAAGAACACAAATATACTATAGAAAGGTAGAGGGCAAAAATCACCCAAAAGATACAACAACCCTCAGACTCAAAAAAATATATATATATAGCATATGCCCCTAACAAAACAGCTTCAAAAATATCTGAAACAAAAATGGACAGAATTACAGGACAAAATTAATAAATGCACACTTCTAGTAGGAGGGTTTTAACACACCTCTCAGAATCTGATAGGCAAAAAATTCATAAGGATGTAGGATAGACGAACAATTCAATTAATAGTCTTGATCTAATGAACATGTAGAGAGCTCTGTACCCACCAAAAGAGTCTGCGTTCCTTTCAAGTACACCTGAATATTTACAAAAATTGACCAAACACTAAGTCACAAAGCTAGTGTCAAAAAATACCAAATAATCTATACCAGTGCTCTCCAATAGAAATAGAAAGTGAGTCATATAGGTAATTCTAGAGCTTCTAATAGCCACATTAAGAAATGTGAAAAAGAAGCAGGTGAAATTAATTTTAACAGTATATTTTATTTTATCCACTATATCCGAATATAATTTCTTTCTCATACTAAGTCTTAGAAATATAGCACATCTGAATTGGACTAGCCACATTTCAAGGGCTCCTCAGCCGCATGACACTAATGACTATTGTAACGGACAGAGCAGTACCTTGTCATACAGACCACATTCTCATAACTCAGTGTATTACACTTAGAAATCAAAATCAAAGTGTAGTTTACATAATAACAAATCCTGATGTCTGGAAATTTCAATAACAAGTTTAAACAAATTACAAATCTAGACATTGGGAAAAATTTAAAACTTACTTCTAAATAATTCATGGGCAAAATCAAATGGAAATTATGAAATATTTAGAACTGAACAACATGCAAATGTAGATATCAAAATCTAGGGACAAAATGTGTCGCTTTAACTATACAGAGACAGGTATGTAACTTATATGGAAACAGTGTACGACAGAAGTGGCATTTCAAGTTAGTGGGGAAATAATAGGCTATTCATTCAATGGTGCTGGACAACTGGCTTTTCACACTGGGAAAACACATGTAATTGGAATCTTGTCTCATGCCATACACAGAAAATGAATTTTTGTTAGTAGAAAATCTTTCCACTTGGAAAATGGGACAATCTTACCAAATGGCTTAAATTATCAGTCAGGAATATTAAATCAAGACAAAAGAAACTATCTCTAGCCTAAAACCTTCAGTGATCACACCCTTATTTCCCACATAATGATATGAGATTAAGCAGATAGATAAAAAGGCCATAATTTATAGACAAGTATAGATGTAGGATTTGCGAACAGACAGCAGAGAGGAAAGTGCTCAGTCTTGGAATCACCTGGAATTGAGCATGTGGTCGTGGGCAAGAAACAACCTCAGTTACTTAGTTTTGGTTTCCTCAGCTGTGAAACAGCAGTAATACTAATAGGAGTTTAAAGAGACCAAGTATTGGGCTGGCCAAAAAGTTCGTTCGGGTTTTCCCTACGATGTTACAGAAAAGCCCGAATGAACTTTTTGGCCAACCCAGTACGTTAAGGGCCTAGAAAATGGGAGTTCGTGTCCTCTAAACTATAAGGTTCAGAGTGCGTTGAGGGCATCTGTCCTAGATCCCTGCCCCCTCTTTCAACACTATGAGGCGTGAGGAGTTCTGTGATGCAATGTAGCTCCCAGGGTACTCTGAGGTGGACGTGAAAGGCACGGGCTCCAAAGTCAAGCACACTTGTGTTTGAGTCCAAGGTCTACCTCTTGTTAGCTGGTAGACCTTAGGCAGGGTACTCAACATCTCTGGCCTCAGTATTAGTGTCTGTCAGCAGGGTTAATAATAGTATCCACGTCTCTGTCGAGAGTCTTAGCTTCAGCAACAGATGCCACTGTGGCTAATGTAAGCAGAAAGGGATCATGTTAAGGGTAGTGAGGAGTTGGAGACGGCCCAGGCTGCAAAGCCAGGAGCCATGTCCAAAGTCATGCCTCAAAGTGGTCCCGTGGAGATGCCACTGTGACAGCAGTGCTCACTGGCTGCTGATGCTGGAAACTTTTGCTGTTGGAACCTGGTTATGGCTCTCCTGCCCAGGACATGCCCCAGCCAATCCCTGCTCCTTTGTGGCATTAGTTCTCTGGTGGCGGTCCAGAACAGGTCCGTCTGACTGATGGAGCCTCAGGGACCCGTCCCCATCCCAGCTACACGGGAGGCTGAGAAAGTACGTTTTCAGCTTCCATAAAGGGAGGAAGGGAGTCTCTGACTCCACTTAGACCTCAGGCTGGGAAATCCTCCAAGAGAAAGGGAGTTCAGATGCTGGTTGGCCACGAAGAATGTCCACTACACCTGTCTGAAAGATTACTGTGAGGATAAAATGAGCTCATGAATATGAAACGCTCAGCATAGCACATAACAGAGTTTCAGAGCCCAGCGGGGAGGTTTAATGGCAGAAAACAGGGGTCACGCAAGCATTTGTGGAAGAAAAACAGAGCATATTCTGACCAGGAAATGGGGTAGATGTGTTAGAAAGTTCTTGTGTTCCTATTAGCCAAGTTAACAAATGTTTCCAGAGATTCTGAATTCTAAATTCACACATAAAATATGAAGGACCTTGAACAACATTGAACGAATGGAAGATTAGGGAAGAAGACAGAAAATCCTGTGTTTGGCTTTGTTTTGAAGGGGACTCACCCGTGATGAGCCAACAGAGAGAAAACCTGTTTCCCTCTGTTCCCAGGCGGATATGACGCTATGGCCTTTTTCAGCACAAGAAGCAAACCTTCTTCTTATTCCTGGGAGTTTAATTTTTAAAACGTAACTTACAAGATTTTTATGGAGCTACCTTAAGCAGAAACATGAAAACACCTGTAATTGCTCTTTTTTTTTTTTTTTTGGCGAAAGAATTGAGTTCACAGAAAAAGCCACTTTTCCTACGTCATAATGAGGCAGCAATCACAGAAGGCTTGAAGACTCATAGTGAATAATCAGGTGGAGTTTTGCAATCTTTATTAAAATCCTTCCTGCCTCGACCTATTTCTTCAGCTCTGGCCTTATTTTCTGCAAATTCTGGGACTAAGCTTTATATCAGACCATAAGCAGGTTTCAGGGAGAGGAACACAAGTTCAGTTTTCCTGTTACTTCCCACAAAAGCTGGGCAGGATCGCACTACTCCCCCAGCATTCAGCAAACATCATTAACTACAAGCAGTCCATACGCTGTATCTGGTGGGCCACCACCAGCCCCCTGTTCCCTGGGGCACAGGGAGAGCACCCTCGCCTCGTGCTATGAGAGTGGTCAGCATTGAACAGTGTTTATTAAATAGTCCTATGCATGGGGCACCGGGCTACACAAGTAAGTAGGGCCGTCGCAGTCCACACCCTTTGGGAGCTTACAGTATCCAACAGGAAATTTCTCAGAGCCTGGAGGTGCACTGGTGAGGCGCAGCACTAAAGCATTCATTCACATCACAGGGCCCGGTTTTCTCCCAGCCAGCGGTTCACTCCATCTGGCTCCCCAGGCTCTAGGCTATCATTTAGAGGCAGCTAAGCCTCAGCTCACTTAAAAGTTTCATTATTAGGAGAATTCACTGTAAATGCCTGTACTAAATCAGCCCTTGTACCAGAACCTCCTCAAGCCCGGTCACTTCCCTTCCACAAGACCCACCAAGCCCCACGTGGGTTACAAGGTGAATGTCATGCTCTCTCCTCCGTCCAGCCTGTTGCTGATCCAGAGGTGTGAGGCACCCCCAGTAACCCTGGATTATGGCAGAGGCCAGCAGGCATGATACAGCTCCCACTACACATGTCCTAATACACAATACAGAAAATGCAGATAATCACACGGAAGAGAAAACTGATCCTTCTGACTTGTGGTCATCAGAGAAGGATTCTGGAGAAGAGGGCATTTGAATTACATCTTGAAATCAGGTGAGATTCTGATGGGCAAAGACCAGGGGGGCAGGCATTGCAAACTTTGGATGGGTCCTGGAAGAGTTGGGGGAAATGATGGATTTATGGTCTGGCTGTCAAATAATTCTCTCCCACGTAAGGCGTATTTCACTTACTTTAAAAAATCCTTGGGTCTATAGGTTGGAAGCAGGATTGGGACATATGGGGCTAGGAGTCACCCCTGTTCCCCTTCTTCCTCCTGCTACCACCCATCCCCCTGTTTCAGCTAGAGACACTCCACCCCAGGAGCACAAGAATGACAAGTGGAAGAACAGCCACGACCCAAACTGCAGCAATGCCAGATGAAGGAAGACTTTGGGGATCGTCCAGAAATACAGACGCATCCAGCCATCCCTGCCATTCTAGGTCACAGTCAGAGGACTGAAGACAAGGCACTCTCATGCACTGCTGGACACGTGTGATCGTTTTCTCCCATCCCGGGAGTCAACAAAAGCATTTTGTCTGCCAGGTGTTTGGCAGTGGCTCTGACAGGGAGAGAAGCCAGTGCCAGCCTTATAGCCTTAGAGGCAAAGGGAGCTCCACAGTACCTAGCTCAGCCCGCTGCCTTTAGTCTGGGGAACACGCAAGTCATAAGGCAGAGTTGAAAATGAAATGGTTGTTTCTAACTCAGAGAGTTTCTTGAGGAGATGAGGCTTAGAAATTGATGTGTCCGGCCTGATACTGGATGCTTCCCTCTCTTGAGCGTCCTCCTACCCAGGCTACCCACTCTACTCTTCTCACTGATTTGGGGTCACACATTCAAGAGGCACCTGCCTGTCCTTCCACCCCACAATGCCACAGTTCGCAAGGAAAAAGATGGTCCTTAACCAAGGGTCATCTTCTCAGGACAGGAGGTTTCTGCTTTGCATCAAATTCCTGTTCAGTTATATCCTACAATTTCCTCTGCCTTTAGTGATCGCAAATGAAAGCATACAATCATGGATACCAAAAGAAAGTTATTATTGCCCTTTGTTTTCAAAAGAAGAAGGAAAATGATGCCTTAGTCATTTCACATCCTCATATAGAAAACCAGCCAAGTTTGAAAAAGAACATTTCAGCTACACAAACTGAGACTCCTACACAAACTTCTCCTGACATGAGAAAGGATTCATCCTTCATGTGGATGAATTACTCGAGATTCTCTCTGATTTTGCTGGAAGCTTGCAGTTTTCCCATGTACCCCTATATCTTCATCAATCTGACTCATAATTCTTTTTTAATGTGGTCACTTATTAAAACCAAATATGTTCTGCTTCTATCATGTAGTAACAGTGTGTGTTTGGATTACATTCATGCATGTTATTGAGAAAAAACTGGATAGCGTCATTACAAATGAAATTCCTCTGGAAGCTGATAACTTGTACACTGTGATTTCATCTTTCCACCTACAAATGGGACCAGTTCTAAAGATCTGTGACATTAAGTGAGGCGTTGTACAGAAATTGCTTGGGGATCATCTGGTTAATAGCAACTAGCATTTGGGGGTTTGTTTCTTTTTTTTTGTTATGATTTTATTATAATTATTTTGGCTGAATTTGTTTCTTCAGTTTATAAACTAGACACTAGATAAAGCAACCCAGACAGGAAATTCTCCACCAGTGAATGTGCAATTCAGATTCATTACCCTAGGTTTAAACTACCAATAAGATTTTTCTTCTTCCGAAAAATAAATGGGTATGTACTATTTCATCCAGGGCAGCAGGAAGAGAAGTTGGTCTTTCATCATTTTTATATAATTAATGTGGTACTCTCTAACTATAACTAAATAACAATATATGGCAGATGAGTAGTCAAAATCATTCATCCAATTTGCTTTAAGAGTTAAGTATGGGGCTTCCCTGGTGGTGCAGTGGTTAAGAATCCGCCTGCCAATGCAGGGGACACCGGTTCGAGCCCTGGTCCGGGAAGATCCCACATGCCGCGGAGCAACTAAGCCCGTGCGCCACAACGACTGAGCCTGCGCTCTAGAGCCCACGAGCCACGACTACTGAGCCCACGCACCACAACTACTGAAGCCTGCGCGCCTAGAGCCCGTGCTCTGAAACAAGAGAAGCCACCACAATGAGAAGCCCGTGCACCGCAACAAAGAGTAGCCCCCGCTCACCACAACTAGAGAAAGCCTGCGTGCAGCAACGAAGACCCAGTGCAGCCAAAAATTAAAAAAATTTTAAAAAGATTTTAAAAATTAAAAAATAAATTAATTAAAAGAAAGAAAAAGAGTCAAGTACATACATTGTTGGAGTGGAAGACAAGCTTAGGCTAAGATAATTCTTTGTTGGAAAAATAAAGTTTTTTTTTCCTTCACTGTAAACATTACATACTTTACATACTTATACAGGAAAGTAAAAGGAAAAACCACCCATAATCCAAACACCCAAAGAGCAACAAATCACAAGTGTTGGTAAATTATGTCCGTTCTTTTCTCTATTCATGGCTATTGAGTTGAATGTTTGTGGTCACACTGTATTTAAAATTTTACATTATAAGTTAACATGACAACATGACAACTTTCTAAGCATTTACTAATTCTTTGTACACCTTATTTTAAAAGGCTGCATAATATTGCATAGAGCAAATAATTAATTTAAAGGCATTAGATTGTTTTCCTCTTTTAAATAAAATTACATTGGACATCTTTGTGCATGAAGCTTTCTCCATCATTAGGATTAATTTTCACTGGATAAATTTTCAGAAGCGAAAGTACAATACCAGTATGTTTTTCATCTTTATTTATAAGACTGTTTGAGGTCTACAATTATTTTAGTTAAGTAGAATTTTTTCCCCTGCCCTAGGGAGCACTCACTTGTCTGCCATAAGAGAAGTGATCTCAAGTTTGCAATAAATAACTTCATAATTTCAGAGGATTCCCTTTTCAAAATGTCCCTGTTTTTAGGAAAATCATATCTTGATATGATCGCACTGTTTTTTTTCAAAGTCAGGATTTCAAAGCTCCGTTTTGCAAATATCTAGGGCTTGATTCAGTGCTTAGTATAGAGAAGGGAACTCATTAAAGATTGGAAGGAAAAAAAAGAGAGACAACTTCTTTTGGCAATATTAAAGTCTTATTTATGTGGCGGGACCAGACTAATTTTCTTTTGTTTTTGCACCATTATGTTATATAGTCCCTGGAAGGGTGTGACACCAGGGTATGGGAATGTCCCCACGCACACAATTCACATCTGCTTAGCCATGTGAATATCACTGTGCCAGGAGGCCGGGATGTCAGTTTGCAGCGCAGAAATCATGCTGTTGAGATTTAGTTCCTGAGCAACTGGAAGAGAGATTCCAGAGGGCCAAGTTCAAGAATGACTTAGAAATTATAGACCAGATCACACAACTGTCATAAAGCTATCATCAGTTAATAAAACAGGGTTTTCTTTTCATTAAAAAAAAATTGGCTTTTTTTCCCCCCTTTAAAAAAATTATTGATGTTGGAGGCTTTGGGAACTTTGTCTGACCTTCTTTCTGCTGACTTTTTCATTTCCTGTTTCTCTTTTTTTTTTTCTTTTTTGCATAGCGTGGAGATCTCTGAAACAAGCTCCCAATGTGTTAAAAACAAACATACATTCCCTAAAAATAATTGAGCTTCAATGTCCTCGCTCCCAGAGCCCTGCTATTCTAGGGTCCATTGCTTCTGTGAACAAAAATGCAGTCTCCCTCCCCTCCCTCTCTTATCCTCCCCTCCTCCCCTTTGCTCCCACAGAAACCAGGCTGTGCAGACATTTGTAGGAGGAAGTCCAAGAAAAAGTATGAGAATCTTCTGAATGAAAAGCAAATCTCTAGTAAGGATGAATATAAGTGTCTGTAAAATGTTTCATAGATGAGCTTGGTTTAAATTCAAATCCTTACTCATAGCTCCACAGGGGGAAAAGGAGGGCACAGATAAGCCAGAACAGAAAATCACAAACATACTCGCTCCAGTTCTGCAGTGCATCAAGTTAACTAGTAGTAAGATGGCATTCTAGGGCCTTCTCCAAAGCACTGAGACAGTGCTTCTCAAGTAGCCCCAGGCCCCTTGCTCAGCAATGGGAATAGAGCAGTCAATATGGCAGACACCATCAGCACCCTTGTGGGCCTTCCAGACACTGAACAAGCACACAGCCCAGCCAGGGAAGGAGCCGTAGAGGTGCTGCTGTGAGATCCCAGAACAATGGATCAAACCTTGTCAGGGCAGGGCAGCCTCCCTGAGGAACATGTGTTTTAGCCCAGACCTGGAGCTTGCTAAGCAGAGAGCCAGGTGGGGAGAGGGGCAAGCAAAGAACATTCTAAGCCCAGGACCCATGTATTTGGAGACTCCACACCTGGTTTACTGCAGGCAGAGAGGACTGTCCAGAGTGTCTGAGAAAAAGGAAGAGGGGGATTAGAGAAGTTGCAGGGGGTGGGGGCAGGGATGCTATCATGCAAAAGCCCCCAAGACTGTGAGATACATTTGAACTTGATGCCAAGGGCAGTAAGGAGCAATTAAGTGGGGATGCAACACAAACAGATTTGTACATGGGGCCAGAGAGTATTTTGAAATAGTAGTTTAGGCTTTTTTTCTTCTGTCCACCATTGTCTTCTTTATCTTTTTTGTTTTTAAACAAATATCTGACTGTGCTTTCCAGTATTTGGGGGAGGTGTGCTACTTGCAGGGTAGTAAGAAGATACACCATGCAAGAATTTCTGCTTTAATTTTTTTTTTTTTTTAAAGCAATGTCACCTTGAAACGGTGATTCTCAGCGTTGGATGCATATTAGAGTCACCTGGGGAGCTTTTTTTTTTTTTAATTACTCTATACTAGGTGTGCTTTATTTATTTATTAATGGCTGTGTTGGATCTTCGTTTCTGCGCGAGGGCTCTCCCCAGTTGCGGCAAGTGGGGGCCACTCCTCATCACGGTGCGCTGGCCTCTCACTATCGCGGCCTCTCCTGTTGCGGAGCACAGGCTCCAGACGCGCAGGCTCAGTAATTGTGGCTCACGGGCCCATCTGCTCCGCGGCATGTGGGATCCTCCCAGACCAGGGCCCTTACCCGTGTCCCCTGCATTGGCAGGCAGACTCCCAACCACTGCGCCACCAGGGAAGCCCTCTGCTTTAATTTTTAAAGCCTAAGCACTTAGGGAACTTGGAGATCTGCAAAGGAAGTAGGAAGGCATTGTAGGGTGAAGGAGGATGGAGATAGGGGCTTCCTTGCAGGTGAGAAAAATCGATTCCTTTGGACTTGGGGAAGAAGAGAGTGATTAGTAGGTTCTGGAATGGTGGGTGTATGGAGACAACCTCTTAGCAGCAGTGAGACACCAGGGAGCTCCTAAAAAAGAAACAGAGATGTGGGCGATGGTCATCCCAGAGGACATCTGTTGGCTGCCCCTAAACCTTGATCATACAAGAACCTGGAAGACTGACACAATTCCAGGGAGCCAGAGAAATCTCAAGAATGCCTGGGGATAACATTTCTATCGGCCTGGAAGGATTGGCCTTCAAAATTAAGAGAAGGGTGATCCATGAAAAATAAAGTCCCGTGATATTTCTTACACAGCTGACGTTGTGGGCCACGATTCATACCATTTATGCATATCGAAAGGCAAAAGGCTCAGTCTGGCTCCTGTGTGAAAAATGGATCGGAAGGAGGCAGGTGAAAGATAATAGCGGCCTGTCCTGGAGAGAAAAATGTGGGAATGAAAAGAAGTGGATAGATTTGCAAAATATTTAGGAAATAGAAGAGCAAGTACTTGGTGATGGGTCAGATGTGGCAGTGAGTGAGATGGGGGAGTCAAGGATAACTCCCAGGTTTCAGGCCTGAACAATTAGGTGGGTGGTAGAATAATATATGAGTCCATTTCCTTCAGTGACTAACTGTGCAGTGGGGCTGAAGAAGGTCTTTTGGAGATTTTATTGGGTCAGATGCAGCAATGAGATAGGGAGGACGTAACATTTTACCAATAGCGTATGAACAAAGACGTAGTAAATGCTCCCAAAGGCAGAAGATGCAGTTATTAGCTAAGGAGAAATAATCTCAGAGGTCAACACATTGCTGGAGATATCATCAATCAAAATCCTTTCTGTCCACTGTCTCAAATACAGAAAATGAAATATTAATGCTGAAAGAGGACTCAGGAGTCCTCTGGCTGGAAGTGTTCCCTAAAGCAGGAATCTTCTCTCGAAGGATTTTGACAGCAGTCTCTGCTTCTGCACTCCCAGTGCCCCAGCACTTGCTATCTTTCAAGCAAGACCACATTTGGGATTCATTCCTAATTATAAGAAAGTTCTCCTTACCTTACATGGAAAACTGCCTCATTCTCCTGCTGCTCCCAGTTTTGCCCTCTGGAGCTACGCTTAAGTCCAATTCCTCTTTTACATGACATTTGAAAGCTGTTATCATGTTTCCTCTAAATTTTCTTTACTCCAGGCTAAAACTATACATCATTTCCTTCATCTGTTATTTTCAACGGACGTGTAGTAACAGAAACAGCAACTAATATTTATTGTGTGTTGAGAATGTGGTAAGGGGTAGGAATGTCTTCCCTGCTGTAGCAGGATGTCTTTGTCTTCTGCCTGCTGAATGGAGAGGATTCTGAAGCCCAAGAGGTGGGTGGAGGCAAAAAAGAGCATGGGAGCCTGGGTGCCTGTTCGCGGACAGCCACTCCACCATGATACTTGCATTAGACTGTGATGTGAATACAAAATAAATTTTCCTGCATTAAGCCATTGAGAATATGAAGTTTCTCTGTTACAGCAACCAGTGTAACCTTAACTAATACAGAGATTTGTAGGGGAAGTCAGATGCCATAACAAAAACCTAAAATGTGTGGCAATGGCTTAGCGGCTAGTTCCAGAAGTTCTAGAAATCGTAGAAAGGGTCAGAGTGCTGGTGCAGGTTGGCTACTAGCTGGCTTTAGCAAGGTATCACAAGAAAGAGATGAGCTTGGGAAAGAATTGGCCAATTTTCAAGCAAGATTGGAATGAACAGAGAAAGTCTAGGGATCAAGGATCTTACAAGGTTGGAAAGATCAATCACTTCTGGACCCCAAAGGTTAAGAGATGAAATTGAAGAATGCTTTGGGGATAATGGCCCAGTAAGACTTCTCAGTTGAACAAAGTGACTCAGTCCTGGAGCAAAAACCAGATTAAAGGTATATCACCCTACATATAACGACCTCAAAGAAGCTGTCATTTAATTGAGAGAGATGGAGACAAGAAAGCAAAGAAATATGAATGCTGGAGAATAATATCTGACAAAGAACTTTGTGTATGGTTACTAGCACAAGGAATTCACAGAAGCAAATAGATCAGAAGGCTTCCAAGCTTCTGAGAATATTCTCTTGCCAGAGAAACCCTGAGCCTGAACCAAAACACAAAAACAAAAATTCTTTTGACTGTTTAAATGATAAACATCCTTCAGGTCCCTGAACTTACAGCATCAGAAAGCTGAACAGACTGAAAGGGACACTCCTCAATATCCAGCTTAGGTGTACTTACGGAGGATAACGGAGAAATTTTCAGAGGGTGGAGCCAGATCCTCAGGTGGAGGGCAATGGGCAGAGGGTTTCTCGTAGAGAGTAGGACCATGAGGAGCCTCTTCTAGACCTGATAGAAAGGGTTATATATTTCAGAGATCCTGGACTCTGAGCCAGATGCAGTAACTGGATGGGATTCAGAGCTGTCTCCTTCGGGAAAGAGGTAAGTGTAGAGGAAGAAGGAAGTGGGTAACTGGTGACCAGAATGCTGGACTGTGGCAGAGACTGCTGTGTGTTCACCAAAACTCATTTCCTTTCTTCTTGGGCACTTGCATTTAGTATACTGCCCAGAAACCCTTGCACTTAGGTATGGCCACAGGATTGAATTCTTGACAATGGAATGTGAGTGGAAATGATTTGTCACTTCCCTGCTGATGAGGTTAAGAAGAAAGTAGTCTCTCACCTCATCTGCAGGTACAACCATGAGATAGAAGGATCTTGGGTCCCTGAATGACCTCATGGAAGGCCATCTGATGAGAAGAACCCCATTGGACTGTGATATGGGCAAGAAATAAACTGTAATTACATTGGGTCACTGAGAAGTCAGAGTTTTTTCTGTTCCAGCAGTAGGTCTTACCTTAATAAATACAATGCATTATCTCACTTAATATCCATTTTATAGATGAAGAAATTAGAGAAGTTAAATGACGTGTTCAGGATGACTCATTTAATAAGAAGGACATCCAATGCTAGAACATCAGTCTGTCTGGTCCCAAAGCCTGTACTTTTAATCAATGTGCTATACTGTTTCCCAGGAGAGCAGGCTTCTAGATCCTGTACCCCCTGGCTCACAATCCCTGGATGTTCTGAGTTTGTCCACCTTTTTTCAGAACTGAGCACAATAATTTACGTAATAATTTAGGGGGATGTGATTTAAATTACTTCTCTCTTCTGGAATCATCATCTATGAATGAAGCCCAGGAGCCCTCTAGTTATGTTAGTGGCCAAGCCTCATCCTAGGACCACTGACTTTAATCAACCAACACTCCTAGACCTTCTCACCACTGCTAAGCCCCTGCCCCAGGTGGAACTTAAATAATTACTTTTAATCTAAGGGCAGATTTTAGAATCCATCCTGTTTAATTTCTTCTTGATAATTTCAACCCAGTGTTCTAGCCTGTCCACATTTTCCTTCAATCATCCAGATGACTATCCCATCTGGGACTATCCCATACTGGGATGGAATCAGCCCCGTGGGAGGAACAGTGTCTTAGGATTCATACTATGATGAGTCATTGTACTAAGGACTTTATGTGCTTATTTCCTTTAATTTTTTCCTCCTGTCCATTTTAGAGATGAGAAAAGCAAGTTTTAGAGAGGTTAAGGTTTCACAGTTAGTAAGTGGAGCCCATCATCAGCCCTGATCACTGAGCGATCTGAACTGGTAGTTAATATACTATAATGACTTTTTCCCCTGAAAGGGGAAGAGAACAAACATTTACTAAGCACAAACTTTGTGTAAGGTGCTTTACTCACCCTACCACACTTAATCCTCACAATGATCCATGGCATGGTGGAACTTGGAATAATTTTAAGAGATTTTAAACACAAAATAGAATTATTTGGGGAGGTTCCCTATGTAGTAAAAGAGTCTATATAAATAAATAATGGCAGCAGAAAGAAGTCACCAAGTAGATACCTTGGGACCAAGCTAGCTAGAGTGGAATTCTGTGAAAGCAGAGATTTTTTTTTCTCCTGAACACTGCCTGGCACAAAGTAAGTGCCCAATAATGTTTGTTAAAATGAATACATGAATGTGGACCTTAGTGGGCACATATAAAATTCTTCCTGAGACAAAAGCTTCACTCATACAACAATTATTTATCAGGCAGCTACTATATATGAGACAGTTTGTGGGGCGGGGGATGGCTTAGGGAAAAAAGAAATAATCCAAATACACACACACACACACACACACTCACCCTGACGCTACATAGATATTGATTATCCCTGACTAATTTCCTTGGAGGTTGTGGAGCTGAGCTATACCCAGGCCAGCAGCGTCGTGAAGTAGATATGCAGATTACTGTTCAAGAAGCCCTGCATTTAAACCCAATACAAACACCCAGACTTAGCATGGTGTTGGGTGTTGATCCTCTTAAATCAACATTGGCAGATGTTCCGTTGGATTGGAATAATGTAAGCATAACCATACCAGGGAGTGGGTCAGAAGACAATCCAGCTAGCCAGGCTTTCTCAATGCCATGGAATGTTTGAGCTCTCCAAAGTTCCCCTGAAACAGACACTAGGGGATGGATTCCACATACACCAGGCCTTGTTTGACTCTCCTAAGTGTCAGCCCTTGTCTGCAGGGGTTTTCCTCCATCCTGCTCCTATCTGTGTCCTTTCTTGTTCTGCTCCAGTCTCCTCCTCCCCACCCCCACCCCTGCTACCATTCTATTTCCTTCTTTCTGAGTCTCTTTTTCTCTTTTCTTCCTTCCCCCTTCTCCCTCCCTCTCTTCCCCACTTCCTTCCCTCCTTCCTTATTTCTTTTCTATATCTTCTTTTTTAGTCTCTTCTCTTTTCTATCACACTATTCTTTACCAGTCTCTCTCTGGAAGACACTGGAATTTAGAAGCTCCAAAGAGGAGTTAAGAACCTCCTTGTCCTTGCTTTGGAGGCTGAGATTAAAGCTGGCAGGGAACAATCAGAATGCGATTTTAGCAGCAGCCATTCACAGGCTACATCATACTTCCTGCTGAAAATCTACCAGCTGAGCTATTCACATGCTGTCATTTCAGGCAAAATTGTTTATGCATCGCATAGTGCTGGTCTATGTTGTGTCTGTTCAAGCCCTGGCCAGGGCTCTGTCCTGGATTGGGTAGTTGGACCGAGACACATGGTCCACACAAAACATGAGCGATCCATATTTGGTCATGAGTATGCCTTAAACACAAATGGAGTTTGGCACGACCGTGGCTCTGCAAATCCAGCCCACAGATCAAGTCACACATCAGGGAAAATCAAAACAGAATTAAGTTGGCCACTTTTTCTTTGCACAGACACGAGAGGTATTTTGAGTTAAGTCTGTGAAACCTTGTTTTTCATGTTCAAGTCAGCCTTTGGGCATGGCCAAATGTTATCAGTGCCCTTTCTTTATACAACTTTTTCCCATACATAGATGAAGGAGGCCTAGACCCAGACTCATAGCATGGATTCAAAAGCAGCCCATGATCAAATGGTAGTTTCTTTCTGAAAGAGTTTTGAGATAACCGGATAAACACCCATTTGCCCAGGACAGTTTGCATATGTTCCTGCTCAAGGATGGGGAATAAACAGGGTCTGGCCCATGATCCTCAGAAGTGAAAACACTTCTCAGAATAGAACACAGGTTATGGACTCTCCATTGTCCTTGGCCTAGCCTTCCATGGACCTTGACTGACATTTGGAAAATTTTTGGACTTACCTTCCATAATTCTTTTCTAGGCACTCAAAATTTCAGTCACATTGGGTAACTCTTTGTTCGCCTGATTCTCTTTCCTTCCAGGTCTTAGCTAATGTGATCCTTTCTCTTTGCACTTTCAACATTTCCAAACTGTAGTCATCCTTCAAGTCCCAGATCAAATGTTAGTTCCAAATGGAAGTAATTACTCCTCTCTGTAACCTTGTAGCACCTTATGCCTCTTTAAAGATGCTTCTCATTTTCTATGTCCAATTGTAACCTCAGAGAATTCTGGTGTCACTAGAGGGAGTGCTAGGCAAAAAGAATGGACAACTCCAGGACCTGCTGGTGACTCTGATTCCAGGGATAGGAGTTTGTGTTTCTTGGTGCTCCCAACACCCCACTCCACTCCAGCATCTACTCTGTACCTCTCTTTCGTAAAACATACATTTTTTCCTTCTTAGTATTTTGGAAGGTGGGAGAGACAAATTGCCTGAACTGCAAAGGAAAAAAAATAGCAGCAGCTCAGGAATGAAGCTACAACAGAGTTTTCCCCCTACCGTACGTTCAACGTGAGGGCTTGCCTAGTAACCAATTTAGAAAATTAAAAGATCAAGGTCACCAGTGAGGGAGAGAAGTACAGATATTAGATGAGACCAACACTGAGTCTTTAAGCATTCCAGGCAACCTAGAAAACTGGGAACTCGGCTACCCAACCACTAGTCACAGTCAATACACTGGAGGTGGTCTTGAACGAGAACCCTGGATGGGAAGACTCCCCCTCCCCGCCCCCCCCCCACCCCGCCCAGATATGGGGAACAAGGCTGATGGACACAAAGTACGAGATCTCCGGCTTCTCATGAAATCCAAAGACGTGGTGTCAGTTAAATGCATTTCTTTACCCAGTGTTAAAAGTTCACTTTGGAGGTACAGGCATGGTGATAGGAAAAAAATAGTACTCGTGCAGGTCCAATATAATAAGGAATTTGGCTAACTTTCGTTCCTGGTTCCTGGGAGGAAGCCTCTAATCCCTTAGACTTTCTGGAGTGACAGTGGTATCTTTGTTATTCACGGTGCCCCCCTTTCCCATCACAACCCTGTTTATGCCAGTGGGATGACTCAGGATGGGGCTGCTGCTGTCAGAAAGACCAACCATGTGATTCAAGGGCTGGGGCTTTGAGCCATGGGATGTCAGCACCGTCTATGAGGACGGGGACTGTGGACAGAGATTCACTCACTCATACCTGCATAACCAAACCCCAGTAACAACTCTGAACGTTGGCGCTGGGGTGAACTTCCCTGGTTGTCCTGCATCGATGCGCCAGGAAGGTGATGCTCACTGAGAGCTCAGAAGCTTTGTGTCTGGGAACCTCCCAGACCTCCTCCTGTGTGGCTTTCCTTTCTGATTCTGATGTGTATCCTTTCACCCTATGAAACTGTAATCATAAGTAAAGCAGCTTTCTCAGTTCTGTGAGTCATCCTAGTAAATTATCACACCTGAGGGGGTAGTGGGAACCCTCAAATTTGTAACCAGTTGGTCAGAAGTGCAGGTGGCCCCGGGGGCCCTGCGTTTGTGGCTGGTGTTTGAAGTGAAGGTGGTCTTGTGGAGGACTAACTGTGCCCTCAACCTGCGAAATCTAACTCTGGGGAGTTGGTGCCAGAAGTCTTTGCAGCAAGGGAGTAAATATCCACAGAACAAGATTTGTGACAGAAAGATACTATTCCTAAATCTAGAGACCTGAGTTTCCCATGCAGGAATCAGGACCCAAATAAGATCTCTATGTTAATGCATGCAAGAGGCAGGGCTGTGCCTAAACAGCCCTGTGGTTCCCTAAATAACCAGAGCAAAGTCTTAATCTGTTTGCTGAATGAAGTAAAGAAGTCTCAAAAGAATAGACTAATTCTATCACTTTCACCAATTTTAATGGGATCAAAGTTTTGTAAAAAGTCATATGCCTTCTATGCCCAGGTTAAAAACAGAGAGTGGAAGTATATGCATCAAAATGTTAACCATAGTTATTTCTGAGTAGAGGAGAGGGAATTTTCCAAAATATATATTACTTTCTGCTTGCTGGTTTGTTTGTTTACATTACGTTTTGCTTTTATAACCTATTAAATAATGTGGGTTGGGGGGTGTGTGTGGCAAGCTTCTGAGAATAGAAGGATGTCTTCCAAGGGCTAGATAAAACATTGGGTTCTTTCTAGCACTGCTGATGCAGAACCTATGTAATAACAATTTTTTCCTGTTGGTGTCACTTTGGCTCTGTGATCTTGGACAAGTCATTTCACCTCAGCTTCACCATATGTTAAATTGGGGCTTAAATAAGATGGTGGCTAATATTTCTTCCCATTCTAAAATTCGAAGTGTACATCTAAAGACTTAAGGTTATGTGCCCATAGCTCCAAAACATCCACAGATGCTGGAGATGAGGAAGAGGAGTTTCTGAATAGGTGAGCTCCACTAGGGGAATGAATATTTGCATAAAGCTGATTTAGCAAGTGAAAAATGGACTGTGACAGATTAATGCTGGGAGGCTTGATCTGCCCAGTGTCTGGCCCACACAGCCTGGGTCTGATCAGATCTTCAAAGTCACATGGTCCCTACTGGGTTTTACAATAAATAACTCAGACTTATGAGTTAGACACCAATTAATGAAATCGTCCAAGTCAGAGGAGAGCAATCCTCTTGGGCAGTCATTTTGGAAGCACAGACCATCCACTCGGTTTGCCAAGCCTGGGGCTTTTATTCCTGCCGGTGATAGAAGTGGTAGGATTCCTCTTAATTCCAGATGATCTTTGCTCTGAAATACACCATTGGTTACCATGGAGGTCCATGAGGGACTGACTCCCACAGGCTTTACTGATGATGAAAAGCCATTCTAATTCTACTCGGAGTTTGGACTCATTACTGGGAAGTACTGGGGGTCTGTATAAGAAGGACAAGAAACTTCTGATAAAACTATGTTTACTTACTTTTTTGTTTATATCCATCCTGAAAGGATATAGGAAAGACTCCAGGTAGCGTTGTCTTGGAAAGTACTGGACGCAGCGTCTTGAGGCATCATGTTTCTGGTTGAGAAAGAAAACTATTGACGTGCTCATATATATCGAGAACTAAACCCACCACGGGTCCTCAATAAATATCAAGCAATCAATCAATTCTCCAGCACAGAGAAGCTTTCTGTTCCAAACATGCAGTCATGGAAGGGAGCTTGGCCCAAGACCTATCTCTCTTTTCCAAATGATGTGGCTTCCATCTCCAGGAAAAGTTCTGGGTGTTTTTTGTTTGTTTGTTTGTTTGTTTGTTTGTTTTCGTCCCACAGCAACTGACAGCACAATCCTTGGCAGCCCTGGAAACAGTGATTTCCAGATCAAGACACCAAAGGAGTGAGATTCTGCTGTGTGTTGGTCAAACTTTTACAGCTTAATGGAAAGAGAATCTTAAATTATCACCAGGCAGCTGATTGGAAGTGGCTGTACTTGTTTTCAGAAATGTTCTAAGTAAAAATTGATGTGATTTTTATAATGGAAATCTATTGTATGGAACTCTTTAGCATGGAAAGCACTTGCTGGAAGATAGCCATAAGCTACATTTATTTGATTCAATTTTGCATCAATCAGTATGCCTCAAAGATGACATTCTGCATTTTTTATTTAATGATATGTATATTATATTATAAATTTTACCTCTAAGTGTGGGGCAAGAGAATGTTAAAAATCCACTGTAATGTTTGACAAGCTCCTAACAATTGTTAAACACTGCTACTGCAAAAACGATTACCAGTGAAGCTTGAACATTTGCAGTTACCCACTTTTCGACTTATAATACTGAGGTTTCACCAAATGTGAAATTCACTTCTGAGGGTTCCGCTTTTACATTGCCCTTTAAAATGATGCATGTTTTAATGGTTCCTTGGGCACATATGATTTGCAAGACTGTTTCAGCTGTAACTTTAGAGACCTTTTGATGGACCATTTGTCTTTGCCTTTTGGAGAAGAGAACTAAAGTTATGTGTTCATGTATGTTTTCTATTTAATAGCCATGTATCAAATCCCTACATACTTTTTAGTGTGGTGGGATAATAATTTGATATATTAACCATGTGAGACTTTTTTTGTTTGCATTTTTTTAGCACTGTGACCCCGTGAGCATCTCCCATTAGGGCCATTAGCCATATGGCCTCGACTGGAGGGCAATTTCAGAGGGGATAGGTGAACAAAGGGGTAAATCATGAGTTTTTAAATTCAAAAGCTGCTTATCCTTGAGTCTGACAGAGGAAGCGATGAGACCTAATTAATCTCTGTGGGGTTCCACAACTCACCCTCACCCAAAATAGCGATCCTGAGAGCTGGTGAGCAAAACAGAGCTGAGAGGATTTGTGATTGGCCATAAGATGGGGTGGACACTTTGCCCAGGTTGGGGGGTGAGTAATTAGATATAGAGAATTGGGCATGTTTTCCATTGTGGGTACTGAGAGGTGGCCAAGCCCCTTAGAATTCCTTTGTCATCGTGCCCCTGGAAAGCAAGCTAATGGCGTGCAGCAGTGGGAACACAGGGAAGAGAAAGGCAGTGTTCAGGAGGCCCTGAGGCCAGGGTAAGCAGCACCTGCAAAAGGAGATACGGCCTGGGGCTTCCAGCCAGGGCTCTGATGAAGCATCATTCACTGTAGCAGATGCCAGCATGGAGAGGTGAAGACCAGCTAAGACCCAAAATACATGGCATCTCTTAGCAGAAGCCAGATCTTTTGCACAGCTATGAAGAAGCCCGTGCACTTTTCACCCTCACAATCTCATGCACCCCCCTAAACTCACCCCAGACACCCTATCGCTAAGGAAGACTCTCTCAAATCAACTGAGATGATTCGTTGCTAAGGAAGACCTTCTGAACCCATAATCCCTCACAGGACAAGGAAAGAAAAAGGAAACCTTTAAGTGACTGAATCTGCCCTTAAAATTACGGATCAAATGTTAGAATGGACTAGATTGTATTCCGGCTGTCAGATGAAGGCAGAAATGAAATGTAAGGAATGGAGTCACAATTCTTATAAGTTTGTGGCCTGAGAACTCTATCTTCCACAAGTGTAGTGTGAAACAAATATTCTCCTTATCGCCTGCACGAACAGCAACAACGTACTGCGCAGAAAACAGAGAGGCCAAGTAAACTTTGACTTAGTAAGATCATAAATGAAAGTTTCCCTGGTGAGTGGAAAGTCACCAGAAGACTGGAGTTCCAGTCTCAGCCCTGCCACTCACTAGCCGTGTAAGCTTCAGTGAGTCATCTGGTCTTTCCCAGACTCTGTTTTCTCATCTGTAGAGTGGGGATAACACTGCTGTATCTCACAATGACTTGCACAGGGTCATGGTGAAGGTCAAATAAGAAAGTATGTGCCTCTTAGGCTACAAAACACTGCGTAAATGTAAGGTATCTCAACTATTTCTTTCTGAGGAACAGAAACACGGGGAGATCAGTTCCAAGAGGCAACAAGAGCATTCGGCTGCGTGTATGTAGGTCATTCAAATGGTCTGCCCTCAAGATCTAAGAAGCAAAAGCTTACTTGAGATTTTAAATAATTCTTCTTAACTGGTATATTAGGAGAATGATTGGTAGTCTGACTATTTTTCAACACTATGATTTTAATCACATCTCTATCAGGTAAGTGTGGAAAGCATTACATCTCCCTACCTGACCTTCATCCAACATGCAGGGGGAAAGCCCTTGAAATTGATTTGGTCCAAACATGTATTCCTCCTTCTTTTACAAGGCTGATTTCTGACTCCCCCTATCAGACTAGTTCTTCATATCAGAAGAATGTATTATAAAGTTAACAACTAATATGAATAAGAAACATCAATCCTCTCATGCTTCATCTCAAGGAAAGTAAATCAGATGCCAAGAAGCTACGAGATACTGCAAAGAAATGGGACCATAAAAAACAGGACTGGGTGATGGATAAACAAAGTCAGGGAGTGGCGGTCGGTGAATACAGAGGAATTATTCAGCGATGGCCCCAGTGCCTGTGTGGCCCCCACACACGGATGCCCGCGAAAGGCCATATACACACCAGGTTAACTTACAATAGCACGCCCACACATACTCAGGTGGGTCTGTCTTTTTGTGCAATTAAAAATAGTATAAAATTATTTCTTGCACAAGTAATATTTATTATATATTGCTTTACTATATAATGAAACTTTTATACATATACACTTCTGTACTTTACGTGCATTATAAGGGGTTTTCAAGGATGACTGGACTACGCACATTTCTTGCCTTAAATAATACCGACTTTGGAGTCAAATCTCCATATAAAATGGAACTTCTTTACATAGCTTAGTAGTCAATTCTTGCTAAGTTGACAAAATTTTAAACACAAAAGAATCATGCAACTCTCTAAGGCAGAGTCATCTTATCCATATTTACCTACCTTTGGAGAAACAAACTGATTCCAAATTTATTTAGAAGTGAATATCCTTACTAGATTTACAGACCTCTAGATAAGATTTGCACCTCCTCTGCTAACCTGTTTATTTCACTCCTAGCTAACCCAATTCCAGGGCTGACAATGTATTTTCAAAATCCTCAGGAATCTGGCTCCCAGAAGCACTGACTTCACAAGTGGAACAGAAGGTAGGGTGAGTAAGGCATCACATGCACAACCAAGGCTTGAGGTAGGGCAGAGATATCTGATTTGAAAACCAATCCATTTAATCACATCCCAAATTAAGAAGATGGACTTGCAATCCTCAGGAAGGGATAGTACAGGCAGGAAGTCAGAAAACAATCTTCAATGTCCTCTTTTGCTTTTGTTAACAGTCTCTGGAGATCTACATGAATTTTTGGTGAGAATATTTCTGCAGTACAATGATAGGAAATTATTATTGACCTTTTCAATAGGCAAAGTTGTGATAAAATCTGTTTTTCTGATGCCTTTCAGACTGGTTACTTCTAAACACCAGCAAAATCCAGAAGTAGAGCGTGACTGTAACAGGTATTGCCAGCCCAGGAAAGACTCAAGAGGATGGATACCCTACGTTTTTCATATCCAAGGGAGGCAAGTGGAAAATAATGGCAGCAAGCAGCATTAATTCTGTCCCTAACAGCATCATTCATGGCAAAACTAAGCCTAGAAGCTTCAGCTCCAGAAATAATGGGGCTATAAGCTTTGCCAGCCATTGCCGCTAGGGAACTGGTTTGTTGAGGATACCTGGGTCAATGCTTGCCCACTGGTTAGGTTTTAAAAATAATCACCTAAAACGCAAAATTTCACACTCTTTTCTATGGAGCCATGAGTATTTCAAGGGACAAAGAAGAGGCCAGTGGGTCCTCCTCCACCCAAAACATCTCCACTGTTTTATATTTTGGGAGTTTGTTTAAGATTTCATTTTTTTAAAGTTCCACTGTTTTTAAAAAAAAAAAAAGCTTAAAAATTACTGATCTAAACTGCGCTTCCAACTAGTAATCTTTTCTACTTCACTTGGACAGAAATGATACCCCCAGGTGATGACTTTCATAGGTTGCTGATGCATAGATGTAAAGAGTGTATCCTTGAATCAATTTTCAATGGAAGCCTTTTGACTTAATTTTAATTGAATACTGTCTGGGCCTTGAATTATGAGAGAACAAACCAGAAACACCTGTGTGACCATGCATTATTTCAATGTCTGTCATTTTTCCCCTGATATGCATCATTCTGTCCAAATACTATATACCAGTGACTTCCGATTGGTTTTCTGCATCATTTCCATAACTTTATATTTTAGTTTCCTTCTAATAAATCTTGGTAAAATGCAAAGTCAGCCTCCTACTGCTCTCCAACCCAAGAATTTCTTAGCCTTCCCTCCTCTTCTCGCTGGTCAGTCTTGCTGGTTGCAAACTTCTTTGTCAGCCCATTTCGAGATTTGAGAACAATCTTCACAGTTTTTCTAACTAAGAGTGAAACCAAAGTGTCCTCCCAAAGTCAGAGTAAAGTCCCACAGTTTTGCACTTTCCCTGGCAGCAGGAAAAGATAAAGGTTTTCCATGCATGCATACATCACTCTGACACGTGGTTACTGGAGCTCATCAATTGCTGGCCAATTTTTACACCACTTTTGGCCTTCAGCTCCTAACACATAGCTCTTTGCATATGAGGACTCATGTTCAATGCAGAGAGACTTATTGTTCTACTGAGTGACCCCATAAGAGGCAAAAATTTCATGCTTGTTTTGAGGGAAGAGCTTCATTTGGAGGAGACCAGTTCTCATCAAGGAAATGCTCTTCGGCTTTAGTGAGGGATATTTGCAGTCCCCTTGGAGCCAAGTCATTTACAAGATCCCCCACCAGCCCTGTGTGAGAAGTTTCCATGCCAACCACCACACACCTGGGCAAAGAGGCATATATAACTCCACAGCAGGTCATTCTGAAGACCCATTTTCTGAAGAGGAAAATGTAGTCGGGCAGAGAAGGAGGGGCATCTCCTTATCACAAAGCCTCCTTTGATAGAATCAAGCACACTTGACTGGCTGATGAACCCCAGGCCTCCCAGGGTAACCCTCAGCACAGACCAGCACTGATTCCCGCTCTCTGTGCATTCCTGCGCTCTGAGGAATGGTTGTCTGAGACAGCTTCACGAAGCTGGAGCTTGTAACTTCCCTCTGGAACATTCTTCTGGGGCTCTGCCAGCTAGAGCATTGCTTAGGGCCCCTGGCTCTGCAAGGGCCACAGAAGACAGGCCTCTAGAATAGCAAAGCCTCAAACAACAACAAAAAAAGGCCCCCAAGACCCAGCTTCTGACCCTGTCAGTGATGGAGCCAACCAAGCTGTTTCCACCCACCAGGCCAAACCCAGAAGAAAGGGTTTGGCTGGACATGGTATTGAGTTTTTCTGTTGGCTTCTCAGGTTGACCCACTGACCAAATATGATACCCTACCACTGCTTGGGATTTTGCAAGTTTATAATCCACATAGAAGAAACATTGTTATGTAAACCTTGCCAAGACTCTAGGCCCTTTAAATTCCCAACTAAGAAGCCGAGGAAATTTATGGCAGTGTTGCTAGATGGGGAGGCCAAGTAAACGCACAATGTTGATCTTAGGTCTGTTTAAATTTCTCTTGCCTCTGGCACTTTAAGAAGTAGTGGAAAGAAATCATTTACTCATAGGTGCATTAAGCGTTTGGAAACACAGGGGTACCGGGGAAGAGCATTAGGAATGTAACTGATGGGACACATGTGGTCCTGGCCTGCGGAGGGCAGGATTTCACTCCAACACTGTAGCCATTCCTGTCCCGGGTGGCACAAAAACCTAACAGTACCTTCATGCAATAAATAGAGTGAATTATGTGGACGCTCGGTTTTCCTACCAGTGATGTCTTGGTAATTAACCAGCCCTCCCCTGCGTCCCCATAAAAGGACACGCTGCTTGGAAATGGAGCTAGTCATCATACAAGGAAGATCCAGTTGGCCTCAAAATATAAGGTCGTGGCTTTTTCATGCAGGTTTCCTCTGCTCCTTTGTAATTAGTTCTGGGTCTCTCCTCTGTCTTTTGGGTCTGTAATGATTGCAGGATTAGTAACAGGAGTCACTCAATTTCAGGTCCTTTTAGGACTGTAGGTGGAGGAGAGTGAGTTGAACCCTAAAGAGAAAAATCAGCATTTAGCACACACGGTTCGGCCTTCATTTGCGCATTGCACGTCTTTGTGGGAGAATCTGGGATTCAATCAACAATGAATGCTTTCGGCAAAAGGCTGTGCTTCTTTCTGCATGTCTCATGGAGGAGGGTGAGGCAAAATGCCACGGAATCTCCAAGTCTTGTCCAGAGTTGGAAGTGACATGAAGGAGGCTATTTTTACATGCCAGATTACCTTGATTTAATACAAGATGAAATGCAATCTGATATGAGAACTGGTAATGGACTAACAAATGACTCAAGTAAAAAGTCATTTTAATGTAAAGTCCTGGACATGATGTATAACCTTCCCGGGAAGCCTGCTAATTGTGCGCCCCTAAGGTTCATGGCTATAGGAATTTTCTGGATGTGACGCCTAACCCTTATCTACCCTCCTCCCGCAGTCTCCACTTTAGTGCTCACTTGTGTGTAATCTGAGGATTTTATACTGGGAAAACTTGCTGGAGTTGAAAGTGGAAGAAAATATGCCTTAATAGAATTTATAATTTAACAACCCAATAAGTCAGACTAGAATTTATTGGAACAACATCTCCTAAGAATCTTCCATATCCCAACTTCCACAATCAGTGACCTAGATCTTTAAAAGAAAGAGAAAAGAAAAGCATGCCTTAGAATTTTTTTTTTCCAGCTGAAGAAAGCTGAACTTAAGTCCATAGGGTTATTTATAGATGGAGGGGATAGTGAAAGAAAGAAAGAGAAAGAAAGGAAGAAAGAAAAGAAAACAAAAGAAAACAAAACAAAACAAAGGTCTTGGTTTCTAATTTCCCTGCAGCAGGAATGACTTACTTCTGTTTTCATTCCCTCTAGTCTCCACCCTCCTCCCATTAAGTTCTCGGATTTGTGTATCTTTAGATGCAGGCACTCGAATGCTTTCTTCACTCAGGAAGTTATTCTCCTCACGCCTTGTGAGGTCTTGGAATAAAAATTAGTCGAGAGAGAAACAACCGCTGCTTCACTGTTCAGAAAAAAAAAAAAATTACATTGCATCATGTAGCTCAAAAAAGTGTGGTGGGTTGTGTTTTTTTTTTTTCTTGGTTGGGGAGGGGAGGGTGGGAAGGGGATAGCATTGAGTGGGGGGCAGGGAGGAAGGCAGAGGGGAGGAGAAGCTCATTTCCCACATGTGTAATTTTCTACTCAGGGGAACACATGAGCCAACAGTCACTGTCTGCAAACATGGTTTGTAGGGGAACAAAACGAAGAGCGTTTGGATATAACCACCTAAGTCAGAATGTGTGGTGTTTGTGCCTGTGAGGATTTGGAGTCTCTGTTTTGTCTAATTTCTTCACGTACCCCTCACTCTCGCTCCCACTAATCCCCTACCCCACCCCCAATACTAAGGCTTTTCTCAATAACAAACAAAAATATTTTACGAAAACTAGGCTTTATACTCAAAACGTTCATTGCTTGCTCCCTTAAAGGAGGAGAAACATGGTTTGGAGAGGCTTTGTTTATTGGTCTATAAATCATGATCACCATGTCTGACCCAGCTGCTGGGGTGCCTGGGGTCACCGGACCCTTTCAGAACTTAGAAGCTCTAAAGCTCCTCTTTTTGCTGGGCTCTTAATCAACCCTCCAAAGGCAGAAAGAACATCAAACAACTAAGACCTTGGAGAAGGATTGGTGATTTAAGTGACTCAGCCTCTGCTGAGAGAAAGAATTTCTTAGCGATTCGACCCCATCGTAAGTGTGTTTTCTGATTATTTGGAGGCAGATGAGGGATGGACAAGGGAGAAAGAAGAGATCATTCCAAATAATAAAAATGATTTAAAACCAAGAGCAAAGACAAAAAATATCAACCCCTCTGACTGAGTTCCCTCCTCTTGATACTAAAGATAATAGTAACTGCTTCCCAGTGACACTGAGAGGACTCAGGGGTGATGCTTGGTCCCCCAGGCAGTGTGCCCAGGTCAGATTCTGGCTCTTTGTGCCTAGATTTTTCTCATCTGTAAAATGGTGATAATTATAGTGTCTACCTTATACGGCTGTTGTGAGAATTCAGTGAGAAAAGACAGGCAATGTGTTTAGTAATAGGCTGGTATATAGTAAGTGCTCAGTGAAAGTTAGCTATTATCAGAAGACAGTCAAGCTCCTCGCGTGATATCTAGGCCCTCAACGAAAGCTGGTTTCCCTACCCACAATTCTGAATTACCGGGGCAAAATGAAGCAGCACGAAGTAATTACAAGTCATATCTGGGTTCACATCTTGATTTCTTTCACTAGCCATGTGACCTTGGACAAATTACTTTCTATGAGCCTTGGTTTTCTTCTCTAAACCAGATAACAATGCCTATCTCACTAGGTAGCTATGAGGACAAAATCAGAGGCTCCACACAGGAAAATGTTTCATTTGATGGTGAGATCTGGCTTAGAAGCTGTCAGAAACCACAGATACACGCTCAGTGTTCATGGGTCTGATGAAATAAGCACGTACTGAACTCCCACTGTGGGCAGGTGCTTCAACAATACATACTGAAGATACAAAGGTGAATATCACACAGTCCTCCCTCAAGGAACTTCAAGTCTAGGGAAGGAGACACATAAGGAAACATCATTTTAATTCTCTGTGGCTCTTGGTCTTGTCAAAGCATATTCAGAAGACCAGAAAAGACTTGATAACATACTGTTCCCTTGCCTGAGACATCTTTCTCCAACTCTTCACTGAAGTGACTCCTATTGTCCTACACTTTTAAAAAAAATATATTTATTTATTTATTTTTTATACAGCAGGTTCTTATTAGTTATCTATTTTATACATATTAGTATATATATATGTCAATCCCAACCTCCCACTGTCCTTCACTTTTAAGACTGAACTTCACTTGGTCAAGGAAGCTTTCCCGAACTCCAAGCTGCTACACAATACAAAGGCACCGCATGTTTCCCACTTTCTACACTCATCACATACATAGTGGCTTGTTCATTACACTCCCTACTACCTCAGCCTACTAGCATTTTCAGGGCTGTGTTAAACTCATTCACTTGGAAAATGCACTATAAATCTTTTACACACAAAGAACTGATATGCCCCCCCAAAGTGGCTCATGGATGAATGAACTAATTATGAGGTGAATCAACTTTCTAGGACATCCAGGGGGCCTCAGTGTCTAGCATCTGGTCTGAAGGACCTGGAAGCAATTCTGTGATCATTAACAGAATCCAATGAGTCAAGAATTACTTTGAGAATCCAGAAATAAATCCTCCCATAGATGGTCAAATAATTTTCAGCAAGGGTACCAAGACCATTCAGTGGGGAAAGGACTGTCTTTTCAACAGATGGTGTTGAGAAAACTGAATATCCCCATGTGAAAGTGTGAAGTTGGACCCTCACCTTATACCCTATATCAAAATTAAATCAAAATGGATCAAAGACCGAAATGTAAGAGCTAAAACTATAAACCTCTTAGGAGAAAATACAGGGAAAGCTTCATGACATTAGATTTGGCAATCATTTCTTGGATATGACACCAAAGGCACAGGCAACAAAGGGAAAAAATAGATAAATTGGACTTCAATGAAAATTTAAAAATTTTGTGCATCAAAACACACTATCAACAGAGTGAAAAGGCAACTCAAGGAATGGGAAAAAATATTTGCAAATCATATAATCCCTGGCTAAAGGGTTAATATCCAGAATATATTAAACCCTACAACTCAGTAACAACAACAAAAACTAACCTGATTTTAAAATGGGCAAAGACTTGAACAGACATTTCTTCAAAGAAGGTATAACAAATGGCCAATAAGCACATGAAAAGATACTCAACATCACTAATCATTAGGGAAATAAATGCAAATCAGAACCATGAGGTACTACTTCACACCACTAAGATGGCCATTATTAAACAAACAAACAAACAAAAAACAGAATATAACAACTGTTGAAGAGGATGTGAAAAATTGGAAAGCTTGTGTATTGTTGGTAGGAGTGAAAATGGTACAGCCACTACGGAAAACAGTATGACAGTTTCTCAAAAAGTTCAAACTAGAACTGCCATATGATCCAGCAATTCCAACTCTAGGAATATGCCCAAAAGAATTCAAAGCAGGATCTTGAAGAGATATTTGTACACCCATGTTCATATCAGCATTATTCACAATAGCCAAAAGGTGGAAGCAACCAAAATGTCCACTGGTGGATGAATGGATAAAGAGAACATAGTATGTACATACAGTGAATATTATTAGTCTTAAAAAGGAAGGAAATTCTGACATGATACAACATGAATGAAACTTGAAGACACTAAGCTAAGTGAAATAAGCCAGTCACAAAAGGACAAATACTGCATGATTCTATTCATGTGGGTACCGAGAACAGTCAAATTCATAGAGATAGAAAGTGGAAGAGTCTTTGCCAGGGTCCAGGGGGAGAGGAATATGGGGAGTTATTGTTTAAGGGGTATAGGGTTCCAGTTTTATTGTTTAAGGGGTATAGAGTTCCAGTTTGGGAAGATGAAAAAAGTTCTCGAGATGGATGGTAGTGATGGACGCACAACAATGTGAATGTACCTAATGCCTCTGAACTGTACAGTTAAAAATGGTTAAAATGGTAGAATACTATGTTATGTATTTTTTACGACAATTTAAAAAATAAAACATTTACTTTGAACTAAAAGCATTTTGGTAATGAAAGGAATCTGAGAATCCTACCCAAGGTTTGAAGTCTGAGGTTTTTCTCCTTATGGGTTAAGTCAGTTTCCTTTGAAAGGCTGAAGGGCAGTGTCAATTCAAGTAGACAGGTGAGAAGAGAAGGCAGGATGCAGCTTGATGGTATTTGGAAGGAGGCTGGAGTTTGGAAAATCCAAAAAACACTGATCATCCCAAGCTTCACTTCCTGCTTCTTTAGATATTCTTGTCTTTTTCAGGGAAATGGACTCCATTTGGTCTGAGTCATTAGCACTTCTTGAAATATTGCTTTGAAGAGCTTGTTGATGTGCAAGAAAACCTTAGCCTCTTCTTATCTCCTTTGTTTTTAATGAAAGAGGCTCTGTGATTGGCCAGAAGATCATAAAACCAGTAAGACTCAAATTCATATCCAAAGCTGTGGCCTGTGGAGTTTGAGCACTTCCAAAACTTGGCTCAAAGGGAAACGGTTGGAAGGAAATCCTGCAGAATGAAAGTTGCAGTAGGCTGGGTACCTGAAGAATGAGCTGGGGATGGACCCTAGCTCCTTAAGCAGGGGGAGGGCAGGAGGCCAGGACCCAGGTCTTGCCTCTTGGTTGCCTGGCTCATGTAGGCACAGCTGACAGAAGGGTAACCCACCAGGCTAACGCTCAGGAAGCACATGAAAACAACTCAATCTAGGAAAGCCATCTTAAACTGAAAAAAGGCTGGAAAGGAGGAGAAAGACCAGGGTGCTGGCAGGAAGCTCTTAACTGTGGGAAATGGTCTTTTAAAGGAAAATGAGCCAAACCTATCAGTGATTCTTCAAACCTCACCTTGTGAGACTCAAGGAACGTCCACACTGAATCCAGTGTATTTGCCTCATCAGAGGGACTGTGGCCTTTTGTTATCTGGCCTAAAGTAAATGTATCAAAGTTGCCCCCAGTGAGTAGCAATGGGAGATACTAAATATATTTGTCCCATGGACAATGTCAACTTTTAGAAAGCAAACTATTTCTAAACCTGAAAACAGAATTCATCCAGCTGTGGCTTTTGGCCTATTTCCATTAAGGATTCACCTAAGAATAATTTCTCCTAGAGCAGTTACTTTTGGGTCTGTTTTACGCGGGTGCTGCCCTCATATCTGGGACTCAGTGGATCAGGTCCCTTCCTGCTCCTAAAGAGGAGGGCCTAGTCAAGAGGCTTTTTTAAGACTCAGAGCCAGGGAAACTCTTCACGTAGGAGATGCCCATGGTGGAGTGGGCAGTGCGTGAAGGGGGACAAATGGAGCGCAGTGTGAAAAAGGGATTTTTTTTTTTTTCCAGAGTCATGTCCAAAATTTGCTTGGAGAAGCAGCAGGGCCAGGAAATAGTGATTCACTTCCCAAGCCTCAGGAAAAGTGACTTTTAGACACTGCTGAGTCAGTGTGACTTGGCCCATAAAGAGAGCTATTTAAATGCCCGTTGGTTGCAGAATAGTGAGATCTCCAAGCTCTGAGAGAGATGAGCATTGCTATGAATGACCTTCAAGGAACTTCACAGGATTCTCCTCACTCTTTCAAAGTTTTAGCTGATTTCCAAGTTCTCTTTGTCCTGGTCCTGGGCTATTTCTGTTATGAAAGTCCCAGAATCAATCTCTGTGAATGGCTCAAAGATGAAAACATTAGACCTTTAAGAAAAAATAAACTGGTATTGAATAATCTAGATATACACACTGCAGACGAATGGATCTGCAGATCTTTGATAGCTACTAGAATTCTGTTAAGTGGTCTTTTAGCAGTTTAAAATCATGGCCCGGAACTTCCCTGGTGGTGCAGTGGTTAAGAATCTGCCTGCCAGTGCAGGGGACACAGGTTCGAGCCCTGGTCCTGGAAGATCTCACATGCTGCAGAGCAACTAAGCCCGTGTGCTGCAACTACTGATCCTGAGCTCTAGAGCCCACGAGCCACAACTACCGAGCCCATGTGCCACAACTACTGAAGCCCGCGTGCCTAGACCCCATGCTCCGCAACAAGAGAAGCCACTGCAATGAGAAGCCCACACACTGCAACAAAGAGTAGCCCACGCTCGGCACAACTAGAGAAAGCCCGCACGCAGCAACGAAGATCCAACACAGCCAAAGATAAATTAATTAATTAATCTATTTATTTATAAAAAAAGAAAAAATCATGGTCCTCAAATTCTTTGGTATTCCTTGCGTAGAGAAGTGGGGGTCAATGTCTCCTCTTTTGAATCTGGGCAGGTTTGTGACAGCTTCACCCAATGGAACATGATAGAAGTGATGCTATGTGACTTCCAAGCCTGGTCCTCTTGGGATGTTCACTCTGGGGGAAGCCAGCCACCATGTAACACATTAAACTCCCCTAAGACTGCCATGCTAGGGAGGCCATGTCCAGGCACTCTTGTCAACCGCCCCAGCTGAGCTCCCAGCTGACAGCCAGCATCAACTGCCAGCCACACAAGAGAGCCATCTTGGATTGCAGCCCAGTAGAGCTCTTCACAAATGATCCAGCCCCATCCAACTGCTGGCTTGAGAGTTTCTAAACAAGAATCACCCAGCTGAGCCCTTCCTGGATTCCTTAACCACAAAATTGTGAGCAAAATAAAAAGGCTGTTTTAAGTTACTAAATTTTGGGGTAACTAGTTATGCAGCAATGGTAGTCTGAATGTGTCCCTTGGTAGTCTTAGTGGTTTCAGTGGGAACGGTGAGGAGGCAAGTTTATTTACACACATGTAACACATTTGCAATGTATGGTTGAGTAGGGTTTTTACAAAAATCCCATTCTGTTCTCAGTAACCATTATATTCTTAAGTTATACATGCACTATTAGGATTACATGGAGTCAGTTTTTCATGGCTAACTTTCAATTAACAGGCTACAGTTCTTCATTATATTTGCATGTTATTATCAACAACAGTTAAATTTGTATTTTTCATTCTTGTTATCCATACATTTTTTTGCTAGATGGAAGATATATACAAACCACTTATCTGTGCCAGATACTGTTTCAAGTGAACACATTTAATCTTCAGAATGATCCCATATGGTAGTTATTATTATTACTATTCCCATTTTATAGATGAGAGAACTGAGTCACAGAGACATTAAGTACCTAGCTCATGGTCACATAATTTTTAAGTGTTGGATTTGAAACATGACCCCAGGCAATCTAGCTTGAGTTAATAAATTTTGACCCTCTGCTGCCTCTCAATTATCAATCATTTTATTCCCAATTCACACACACATACACACACACACACACGAATTCCAAAGTGATACACTGAAATGCAAAAGAAGTAATAAAAATAGTACTAAAAATATACATCTCAGGATGATGTCATAAATGTAAATGATCACCAGAACTCAAATGCAAATATATAAAATACGTATCTACATAGGCTGGGATGAGTGAATTCTAGTATATGATATCTGAAAAATAGATTTTATAAGACCCCCTCTCCATTTACCCCTGGTCTCTAGTATGTTTTCTGTTAAAAAACTTTGTCCTGTAGTGTCATAAAGCAACTTGAGTCTTCCCCTTATTTTTAAACACAACACAACAACCTTCCTGATAAACCAACAGTTTTTCTAGAACAAGCTCAAAATAATACTTTTCAGCAAGAAATTTACAAATTATGCTGCTAAGGCATACAAGAAACCAAAAGTACAGAGGCATCATTTAAAGTGACATTCTCTACAGCAAAACAAGCCACGCTATTGCCCATAAGCTTGAAAAGCCAGCTAAATATTTACTGATTGATATCATGGTTGGCAAGAAAGCGGAACAAGCTACTGGAGAAGCTCCCTTTTCAGATGGCACTGTGGGTGCCACTTCATGACAATGACATAAAGAGGAGCAATTTCCATCATGTGTAGTGATTAAGAACATGGACTCCAGAGCCAGAATACCTCAATCCCCATAGCTACTCTGCCACTTGTTAACAGTGTGACCTTGGACAAGTTCCTTACCCCCCCCCCCCGAGCCTCAACGTCCTTGTGTATAAAACAGGACAACAATAGTACCGCCTCAGAGCTGCTAGGAGGATGAAGTAAATCAATAATGTAAAGCACTTAGGACAGTGCCTGGCACAGAGTACCTGCTATATAAATGTTTGTCAAACAAGTAAATAAAACATGTGCTAACAGACATTCCACCCTGGAGCTGGACAAAACCACTGATGTACAGTGTACACGTTCAGCATACATGAATATGAGGGAGAAACGTGTGATGACTCTTGTTCTAATTAACACTGAAATCTAATACTACAGAAGAAGAGACTTTTGGGGTTACCTTAATAATTATTTTGTGAGCTATAATAGAAAAGGTGAGTCAGTTTGAGTATTGTTGGGGTACTTAATATGCATGTACTAAGAATAAAAGAATAAAATAATTGTCAATTATTAAATAAGTGTCAATCCATAGCCAGCTTTATTCACAAAGAACAGTGGGTGGCCAAAAATCTGCCTCCAAATCTTAATTAGATGTTGAAGGAAATACTGAAAATTGTAAATATAATGGACTCACAGCCACTGATCGTCTTTTTGATGTGCTGTATGAAAAAGCAGCGGGAACACGAGCTCTCAGATCCTTTACACTGAGCTATGTTGGTTATTGTATTGATTATCTATTGCCACAGTTATTCCATGTAACTAAGAATCACCAGATCTTTGTGGCATGCAACGGTACTGCTCATGTCGTCAGAATCATTTGGGAATTCGCTTGGCAGTGCTGTTGAATTTGGTGGGGCTCACACACATCCAGGGGTTGGCTGGCTCTCAGCTTGGGGCTACTGGGGCAACGAGGCTCAGTTCCAAGGGCCTGGCATCCTCCAGCAGACAACCCCAGACATGTTCTCTTGGTAACGAAGAAATACAAGAGCGCAAGCAGAAACACACAAAACCTCTTGAGGGCTAGGCTCAGAGCTAGCCACAGTCACTTCTACAAACACTACTGACCAACAAGCTAAAAGCCAGCCCCTATTTGAGGTGTGGGGAAATAGACTCCACCTCTTCGGTAACCAAAACTACAAGCTCAACTTGGCAAAGGGAATGAATCCACAGAAGCAAAGGGAAAGACCATTTCAATGATTCAAAATGTTCTCCCCTCAAGATTTATTTTTCAGTGGAGGTATTTTTAAATTTTACCTAAAATCGGTGGGCTGTGTGTCTATGAACTGCTGACAATGTGCTCTACAGTTTGAGAGCACGCTGATTCTACAATCAGCCCTAAGATATCATGATTTTAAGTTAAAATTGTACTTTCTTATAAGACCAAACTGGAATACAAATGTCTAACTGCTAAGGGCTTTTTGATACTTGATTATTTTTATTATTTGTTGGAAAGAAATCAGTGATTTTGGACACTTTTTAAAACCATAAACAAACACTACAACAGAACTGGAAGAAATACTTTCCACAGCCATATGCAATCAGAGTGGTTTAGGAAACCATTTGCCTTTAACTCTCAGGTTGAAATTTCAAATTTCCAGCTTTGAAACAGTGTATGTTCTTCAGGGTAGACTCTGACACACAGCTGAAAGTAATTTTCAGTGATAAAATTCTCCTTAATTCCTGGGCTTGTGGCTAACCTGAATGTTGACCACTCTGAATGGACCATCAAATACCTGCTGCCATTGCCAATAATATAATTGGGAATTGTGTTTCTAAATTAAAAGAAATAAAGAAAAAGAAAAGAAACTGCCAAGCCATGGAAACAGACCTATGGCTCAAGCTGTCCCTCATGGAACCAGACCAGATTACTTTTCAGGAAGACAATTTGGGGAAAGATAATGGACGCTATCATTCCTACTGTTTACATGAAAAAAATTATGATTTATTTTTAAATGTTTTATTATTTAAAAACTTATGACAACTCTTTATACCTAAAATTGGTGGACTACACATATGTTCTTTGCCATTATATGTTCTGTAGACGATAAAAGTTTGAAAAACAAACAATGGTCAGCAAATTATAAGAAAGAGCTTGCCAACCCTGAGAATCAGCAGAATAGATTCTGTATAGATCCAGGCACTTGGAGTTAGATTCAAGAATACTTATCATTAGAGAATGTTGTCATTCTGCATTGCAAAAGTGACATGGTAAGCCTCATTGACCAACGAGGAAAAGAGCAAATGAAATCACCTTAATGGAGAAAATTTCCCAAAAGTGAATTTGACTGCCACTCACTAGTTGCAAGATGTTGGGTTATGAACTACAACGGTGCATTAGTTTCCTATAGCTGCTATAACAAATTACCACAAACTTGGAGGCTTAAAACAACAGAAGTTTATTCTCTCTCAAATCTGGAGTCTCTAGGGGTCTGAAATCATGGCGTCAGCAGGGCCATGTTCCCTCCAACGGCTCTAGGGGAAAGTCTTTTCCTCTTTCCACTTCTGATGGCTCCAGGCATTCCTTGGCTTGTGGCTGCAGCACTCCAATCTCTGTCTCCATCTTCACATGGCCTTCTCCTGTGTGTGTCTTCTCTTCTTTTGTCTCTTATAAAGACGCATCACTGGATTTAGGACCCACCTGGATAATCCAGGATCATCTCAAGATCCTTAGCTTAATTACATCTGCAATGACCGTTTCGCAAAATAAGGCATATCTACCTAGATATGCAAAATATTCTTGCATATCTGGGTGGATATGTCTACCCAGAAAGATATGTTCTGGGTAGATATATCTTTGTGTGTGTGTTGGGGGGGTGTACCATTCAACCTGCTACAAATAGGAAAGAGGATGGTAAAACTCAGAAGAGAATACAAATGGAAGCTTGAAAGTCTTGTTAAGGATGTTCAAGATAAAATGGATTGTTATCTCTTATAAAATGTGTGTGTATGTATGTGTGTGTACTAGTTACCTGAAAGCAGGGAAAATTGACAGAAAGGCCCTGTAAGATCACTCCCCATTTTATTATATGGTGAGTTTGGGACTAAAAGTTCAATTTTACCTGCTCTGATAGGTACTAAAGAATTGATTTTGGTTGTGACTGGGATTCTAAATAATTAGTATTCCCTCACAATTGTATGCATGTCATGCATAATTTCTGTACACGCAGATTTGCTTTCAATTTGGGGGTCAGAAAGGGGAATAATCCGGGATAACAGATGGGAAAAATCTCTGCCTGGCTGTGAGTTCCCCTTTTAATGAATAAGAAAATGACCTCTCTGACTTGTTGATTTGGGCTGGCTTCCTTTCTGGGTCTGTGTGGGCCTCATACTACATCATAAACAGGGAGAGAAGTTCTTGGTCTCAGAAGCAGGCACCCAGGCCTCTTGTCACTCTTGCTAGAAGAGGGAGCCAATCCACCCTGCTTGTTCTTCCTCATTGCTTAGAATCTTCATGTAGAGAATGAAGAAATGCACATCTTTTGATTAACTACTATATCTACTATTACCTATTATTTTCATTTCCATTCAAACTTTTGAAGCTCTAACTGACAACTGAAGGGCACCATTCGAAATGCAAGATCTTAGAGAGTCAGGGTTCTTTTTTTTTTTTTTAACATCTTTATTGGAGTATAATTGCTTTACAATGGTGTGTTAGTTTCTGCTGTATAACAAAGTGAATCAGCTATACGTATACATATATGCCCATATCCCCTCCCTCTTGCGCCTCCCTCCCACCCTCCCTATCCCACCCCTCTAGGTGGTCACAAAGCACGGAGCTGATCTCCCTGTGCTATGCAGCTGCTTCCCACTAGCTATCTATTTTACATTTGGTAGTGCATATATGTCAATGCCACTCTCTCACTTCGTCCCAGCTTATCCTTCGTGCTCCCTGTGTCCTCAAGTCCATTCTCTAGTAGGTCTGCGTCTTTATTCCTGTCCTGCTCCTAGGTTCTTCAGAACCATGTTTTTTTGTTTTTGTTTTTTAGATTCCATATATATGTGTTAGCATACGGTATTTGTTTTTCTCTTTCTGACTTACTTCACTCTATATGACAGACTCTAGGTCCATCCATCTCACTACAAATAACTCAATTTCATTTCTTTTTATGGCTGAGTAATATTCCATTGTATATATGTGCCACACCTTCTTTATCCATTCATCTGTCGATGGACACTTAGGTTGCTTCCATGTCCTGGCTATTGTAAATAGAGCTGCAATGAACATTGTGGTACACGACTCTTGAATCAGGGGTTCTTAAGTTGAAATCCAGGATCCCTCCCTGAAGTTCAATGTAAAGTTGGGTGTGTTTGTAAATTTTTCTGTGGAGCAGTCACATTCTCAAAGAAGTCCATCACCCCCAAAAGGTAAGAATATCTACAGCTTGACTCAATGCTATGAACCATCAGTTGGTTACTGACCTTTGGCAAGTTCTTTAGTTTCCATGTGCAAACTTATTATCCACATGGGGATGACAGCAATGATAAAATTTCAATAAAACAAAAAAACTTTGATTCAAATATAATACAAATTTCCTAGGGAAGGGCATACTGGGTAGCCTTCAACACAGGTGGCAAATTCTTCCAAAAGAGCCCACATGGACAGTTCACTGTGGTATCTATTTAGTAGGGAATACAAACACTTGTCTCTGTTCATTTCGACTCACATCTCAGAAGGCAACTCTGTGGATTTGCCTGAACTCTGCCTGCAGGGAGAACTGACTAGTCTCTCAAATCTGTCCCCACTGCTTCTTGTACAGTCTCCTACAACCTCTATATTTTACTTGATTACATGTCTTTCTCTTGCTTCCAAATTTCATCACCCACCATGTCCTAGTGATTTTTGTATTAAGCAAAATGGAATCTTAGCACATAGATTTTAAAAAATATTTGTTAAGTGGATGTATGAATGAATGGATGAATGACAAACACGAGTTGTCTAAGGACTAGACGTCTCATTAAACCTGCTTAGAACTGTACCAACCAGGAGGCTGAAAACCACAAATACCCTTCTGGCTGGCCCTGCCTTCCCTCCACCCAAGCATGGAGCCTGACCAGAGAAACAAGCTACACAGGAAAACAGTCTCATGTGTATTCCCAGAGCACCCTTTCCTTAAAGAATCTCCAGAATGAAACTCAGGTGCCTGGTGGCTGCTGAGTACTACTATTTTGAAAGTAGATCCTCACTTCTGATGTAATCTTTTACTTGAGAAATTTTTGCATGTTGTTCCTGGACAATGGGATATCCATTTGGTATGACAGGAGAAGCAACCTGAAAATTCCTTGTTTCCAGATTGGGGTTCGCTGCTGAGCTTGGCCACTCAGGAGAGTCAACAACCTTGTCAGGCAGCTGCCTGTTGGCAGGATCGTTTTCACATTTATCACGCTGGAATCATCCTGGTGCTTATGGAAAGGACAAGCAACCGAAAAATGGAGTGTCAACTCCCAAACAGAAACAGTGCATCTTCCAGTTGCTTAGACCAAAATACCTTGGAGTCATCCTCGACTCCTCCCTTTATCTAACAGCCCGCATCCGACCCATTAGCAAATCCTGACAATCTTCAAACTATGCCCAGAAGTTAACCACTTCGGGCCACCTTGACCACTTCCACCCTAGCAGAAGACATTATCATCTACATCTGTATTGAGATACCCTCCTAACCATCTCCCATCTTCAGCCCGCATTCCCCTACAGTCTATTCTCAACAAATCAGCCAGAATGAGCTTTTTCAGTCAGCCCATGCCCCATCTCTGCTCAGAGCCAGTTTTTCCCCACCTCACTCAGAGGAAACAGCCAAGTTCTCACAATGGCCACCCAGGCTCTAAATGGTCCACCCCACATAATGGACCTTGGACCATTTCCTTGGACCTTTCCATACCTCTCCAACCTCACCTCCTACAATCTCTGCGTCTTTCCACCCACTCCAGCCTCAGTGTTCTTGCTAATCCTTGATGCTCATATATTTATTTCTCAGATACAAGTGGAATTTTATTTCCTAACAGAATAAGAGATAAATCAAACAGCTGACTTTAGCTTTCCGACTGAGAGCCCCACGGCCTTGGACATTGAGAAGAGTCACAGACCCAGGTTACTCACAGAGCAAGTAAACTTCTTGAAGTTTTATGAAGGCCAGAGATCAAATATCAAATCCATTCTGCCACAGAATTGTGGCTGGGCCTCTGTGTATGAGTTTCGTTGAGAGGGGACCCAACTTGGTTTAGCAAACGAGCATGAGAGCACAGGAGTGAAGAAAAGAGCAATCTTGAATATATCTAATAAACCACAGGCATGAATTTTAACAACCTTTCTGCTAGCAAGTTCTACAAGCTTTCTCATTCCATTTTCTAGGTAATACTTTCCCCCAACGAGTTTGTTGACTGCCTGCTAGGTCCCTAAGCTGCATGCTAGAATTGAACAGTTTGCACTTGGGAAAAGGACCAATGTGGGACTAGAAAGAAACCAAGGGCAGATCAAGTCATCATAGGGATGTTTTATTAATCAAATATATTTACACTTCTTGGCCAATTATCTCTAAATGTGTGCCTGTTTTTCATTTAAACACAATCGAATCCTGGTAGATTCTATCATAAGAGTACAGCTGCATGCATCATCACATTGGTTCTTTGTGGTTTTTTTAAGATGTGAGTTTAATAAGTTAAAAAAACATAAGCAAGTTGTTTACCATTCTAATTGCAGAATACTTGTTCTTGTCACATCAGTGGTCTTTACAGCAAGGGATCCTCACTACCCACGGTGAGATTCTCCTCATTCTCTTGACTGACTTATTTAAACTTTCCAAACCTCAAAAATCAAGAACAGAAACTGAGCCCTAACTCTAGCCATTTTCTTTGTGGGGAAGTTGAAGAGAGACATATTTCTATTTCAATGGGGAACATTTACAGTAAATTTTAAATTAGCATATGAGGGAAATTTATACAGTGCCTTGATAGCATCTAAATATCACATTTCTATTAGCATATTACAAAGCTGGATGCCCTCCCCTTGATATAACAAAATAAATTAAGGGGACATCAGGTTTCCAAACTAATTTTGCTGATCTAAGCCAAAGTTTTCCTCGATATCTGAGTCACCAACTTGGCATTTGCATTCGTACCAGGGGAAACCTCTTTCATAGAGTACTTAGAACTTCCCAGGAGAGAAATTTTGCCTGTTCTTTGCTATTTTATTCTCTCCAAGTTGGGAGAAGCTTGAGTATGTGTACTATTCAGAGAAAGTGAGTCTACCAGGGTTGATTTTTAGCGCTAGACAACGCTTGAATGGGGATCAACAGGGACGGTACGCTGGTGGACACTTGGTCTGAAACGGCCGCTCTCCCCAACATGCGGGGATCACCTATCATCTGTGGTGATAGGAGCTTTTAAAAACATGAATGAGTCGTGCTATAGAAAAATATCTCCAAGTTGTTGAAGTCTATATCAAGATTGTTTTCAGTCAGGAGTGAGGTGCCAAGCTTTGGGGAGAAAAGCAGCAACAGGGATGTTTTGCAAGGCAGGAAACAGGAAATACCAACTGGAGCCCACCGTGTTTGACTGACGGGGAAAACACGTTCATCGTTTTGACAACCATTGCGCCTGTTAGAATCCATATTTGGAAAAAAGTAACATAGATTGTAATTTCAGGACCATGGTAAAGAACTGCCCTGTAATTAAGTCAGTTTATGAAGAAGTTTTGTAAACTTCCTTCTTGAATACCTCTCACAAATAGTCTCATCTAGATTGTTTCTAAGAACTTGAACTGGTTCCTTGAGTACCTCACGCATAGAACTACATTATCTGTGCCTTTGACAAACCAAACCTGTAATGACGCCAGTCTTTCTACCTCAGTGCTTTAAATCAACAGCCTAACCACAGAAGCTCATATTCTTAATGGACACAAGTGCATAATTACTCCATTGACGCCTGAAAAGTAACTCACTTAGCATTTAGTCGGAACAAAGAAAGAAAACTAGATTTCACTTAGCCCCGTTCAGGATGTGCTTTCACTTGTCAATAGTGTTCAAGCCTAGTTCTTTTTTGGCCAGTGTCCAACATAACCTGCCTTCCTGCCCGTTGCCATTTGTCCTAATGTGTATCACACACTTGAGAGGATTTTTTTTCTTTTACTGTGGAATTTTAGTTGCATGTTTAGGAAAATAAAACAATACCTGCCAGCAGCGGGATATTTGAAATTCTGCTGTCCAGAGGCACAGATTTAGAGATACAAAGTCAGCAACTATAATAATGCATATTTTGAGAATATTTTAGCATTGTTTCCACAAATGCATTTGATAAATAAACTATACTTGTGTTTGCTTATTTTAAAAAGCTCATATGCTTAAAAAGAGTTTGAATTAAGAGATATTTTCCCTTTTAAAAAATTACTGTCATGTGGTTTTGGAGGGTGAAAATGTAAAGCTGCTAAGATAAGATTAAGTATATAGGAGAAAAGGATAATGATAGTATCTATGTTACAAGGATTAAATCAGATAATCCATGTTGAGCAGTTAGAACAGTGCCTGACAGTGATTGCACAATATAAATTGTTATCATTATTATTATTCCCGTCGACATCTGAGGGAATAAGCTCAGATTTTATTTTTCCATTAAAATATACACAGCAGATTCTTTCGTAATCCTAAGTACAATGGTACCATCTCAGTATACAGGGCAGACAATTCAATGGTTTTATGTCTTTGCCCTGTTTTATGGCATATTTTTGGTTTTTTTTATCATTTTTCATATTGATTTGATGAAACATCTGACATACATTACTTAAAAGAATAAATCAAATAAATATTTTAAATGTTAAACACAACCGTGGATTACAGGCTTCCATAGATAAAGCAATATTCTTTTCAGTTTGGCTCTCTTTGGCCAGTTGTATGTGACAGGTGATTGCTGGGTTTGTAGAATTTAATCTTGAGAAGGCTTGAAATATGTGGCTTTTCCTGGGACTCTGTTGTTATTTTGTGGTAGTTCAGATAAGTGCTAGTGATGGGGAAAGCCTCAAACTCTTGGGTGGATAAGGACCTAAACATCTTGTCACTTCATAAAATGTCCCCGAACCTCTTCACCTTGCAAGGAACTTGACAAATGAGTGACATTTCTGAAACCTATTGTTATCACTTAAAGAAGCATATCTCTTAGTATCTTTCAGGATTTGGTGTCAGGAATTGGTAAAGGCTATGGGAAATAAAATTAAATTCACGTCAAGGAAGGAAAATTGAAACCAACTTTTTTGAAAATGTGTTTATTTAGTTTATTTGTTGTTCCTGGCCTGGTTTCTGTAGACATATGTAGCCTTAATATGAGAATGATGGATTTGCTTCTCAACACAGGCTCCTGGGCCTGCTCGGAGGACCCATGACCCCATGCTGTTCCGGAAATGCCCTGCTTTGTGAGCTGCGCCACGTTTCCCATTTTAAACGACTCAACAGACACTTGCATTTGATTTTTAAAATCAGTGCAGAACAAATAACAGTAATGATGCTACTTCTGCTATGAAAAGCAATGAAACATCAGTTTCTTAAATGCACAACTCAGAGCCAATTATTAGCAATTAGTTCTGCGATGATGTGCCAGGTACCTGGGGCCTTGGAGGCGGCGCCACTGAAGAGGGAGACCCTCCAGCTTTAGCGCATAAAGAGCTCGACAGTGAGGTTCGAAAACAAACTTAACCAAGCAACTGCTACCTTTCAACCAGCAGTGAATATCCACCCTGATGGTGCTCTCTGAAACCTCTCAGAGCGCCACAGCCCACACACTGGGGACAAGGGCTGCATTGCCAAGGCTTGACACTCACAAGGCCACTCAGACCCACACAGGGTCTGCAGAGCTCCTGCCCTGAGTAACTCCAGCCCTGTCCCCATTTGTTACCTTATCACTGGAATAGGGTCATAAAAATCTTAAGACCCAGACCCTAATCCTGGTATCTGGAGATTGTTGCTAAGAACCAACAGCCGGGTTGATCAGCCAAAGACATCCAAGTTGTGTATCTTAATTTGTTTTGAAATTTGCTACCTTCTGGTCCCCAGCTGAGTTTACATCTCTCTGATTCTCCCAGTTGTAGCAATCGCTGTAACTTCACTGAGACAATGGTCTAAAGGCCTAAAAGGCCCATGCTATTAGCCAGACGCTTAGGAGGAGAATATTATTTTCTCACCAATATTCAATTAAGTAAAACTCCTTACGGTGAACACCTAAAATGGGGTCTTTATACAAAATAAGAGTTCAATAAATACTTGATGAATAAATGAATGAAACAATGAACCAATCAATTGACACAAAAATTTGATGACTTGGTAAATGTTAGTAAATCTTTGTTTATCTCGACTAGAATGAACTTTTCCCAAAGTACGATCCGATAAATTGTAAGCCCTGTGAGGACACTAGTGTACCATAAGCCTTCTCTATTATACACAGTTTTCCCCCATAAGGCTACACGTGAATGGATGTTCAATAAATATTCACTAATTGAATCAAATTATATAAATTACACAAGATTTAGTTTTATAGTTTTAACTATCCACACAACTCTATAAAAGCATATCTCTTCCAAAAAAAAGTCATTTTAAAAGATAAAGACAACCAAAACGCAAAGCTTATCTTAAAAATATTTATGCACATTTCCTGGGGAAAATATTCAGCTTTACCTAAAGTTACTGAGATTTTTCTAGAAATATGATGTCTGCACACCCACCTGGAATCACTCCCATTAGCTTAGGCTCTTAGCTAGACAACGGGCATGTGCTAGGATGGCATGTCTTATTCTGGGAAAAAAAAAAAAAAAAAAATTCAGTCCCCACTGATAGAAAGGGGCAAAAAAGGATTGCTCCAAAAGCCAAACACTGATTCAGCTCTTAGAGTCTCCCTTTCTCATCTTAGATATCCTCCCCTCTCCTCAATGACTCAAGAGTTTTTCTTTTTTTCTTTTTATACCATGATTAATTAGGAAGTTGCTAATAAAGAAAACTGACAGATCATTTTTTTTTTTTTTAACTGACAGATCTTGATGACTGCAGTGTTTACCACCCATTTGCAGTGTCCCTAGGAAATATCTGTCAATTTTAAATAGAAAAGGCTAAAGCAATTGTTGGGAGGTTTTAAGGAGAACCGCCCCCCCCCCCCCACCTCCAGCTTCAGTTAAGAGCATTTGGGACCCAAGCGATGGCGGTACCCGCTTCAGGGCTCCAAGTCAATTGGCAGGTATAGGCCTATCTTACCAGTAGACTGATGGCCAAGGCCGGTCTGCTGTAAGTCAGCAATGGCTCAGCAATGTGAAAATTTTGAATGTCCCCAATTTTCTATTTGTTCAGTAGCAAATATTTTCAGACCAAATTTGGTAGAAAAGACATGCTAAAAGTTTCCCTTACAAATAAAGGAGAAAAAGGGACTTAAATGAGCAGAAGACTAGAAGAATCTTTCAGTATAGAGGTTACCGCCATATTAAGTGGGACTTTGTGATCAGCTGGCAAAGCCACTAGAGTGGTAGAGACCATTGTTACGGAGACTCTGCCCACGCGGGGTATCAAGGGAGGAGTGAAGGCTTCTCATACTCGTGTGGGAGCTCATGAGCACAGGGTGGGATGTGCTGTGTAAAACTGTGAAATGAGGCAAAAGGCAGAACTGGTTTTTCTCACTGAAAACAGTATTAGAAACATACAGATGAGTCCCTTATCATTTTGAAAAAGTACAACCAAATGTTTCAACTTGAATAAATGCAGCAGCTTGCTCATCTGTATAGCCAGTCTGTCACTTTCGTGCAGATTTGGGCAGCTACATATTCTTTCCACCCTTCTTGGGCAGATTTTTGCAGCTACATATTCTTTCCACCCTTCCCAATGGCTCACACTTTTGTCAAACGTCTCTATCACTTAGGGCAAGAAACTATAAAAGCACAACACATTCCAGTCTACCAAAGAAAATATTTTCCATCAGAAACAGTTACACAGCAGCACAGATTGCTTACTACTTCCATGACAAGGAGACAGCAAGAAATGGGGGAAAATCCGAACGACTTCAGATTGGGCAACGGAGGTCAGAATTAGCCAGATTCCTCTGTGAGACATTATTTTGAGACATATATAAATAAGTTACAAACACAGTTAGTGAGGCCCCGTTTCACTCCATTTTAAATGTGGCAGATGGGTGCTAAGGGATGAGGAAGTGAAATGAAAAGAAGAGGAAGATTTCTGAGAACAAAATACATGATGGTAGATTAAACCAAACCATGGCTATCCTTGCCTTTCAGCGGCCAGTTCAGTTACGTGTCTCACATTTTTGCTAAGAGAAGACAATGGCAAGGCTAAAAAGACAAGGAGTTCCTTAAAGGGCTGTGTCCTGCTATCAGGTGACCAAGAAATCTACAAACAAGAGATGGCTGCTGGTAAGTGCTCTAAACTGTTCAGATTTACACCGGCCATCAAGGTAGACTCGGTCTTCGTGATGCTGCTGGGAGTTACCGGCTAATATGCAAGAGCCGTCAGTTCTTCCTGATGTGGGATTATTGTGTGGAATGCGACACAATTTGATTGAGCACCATTGCTGAATTGCCCAAAGGGTAGCTGAAGTGACACCCATTTTCCTGGCACTCAATCAAAGATCAGTGAAACTGTGTACATACTCCTTTCTCTTTCAGTGGATCAGTGTTGAAAGAAGAATATTATCAAGGGCCAGAGGGGATGAGAAGGTAACTCCTCTTGATAAAATTAGCTGTTCAGGGCGGTCTTTTCTAACCACAACCTCTCCGTGGCCCCTCCTCTCAAGGTTTCCTTGTCTGGGCTATTTTCACCTATTTTTGCAGAAATGCCCCACACTCAGGAGGGCCTCCCAGGCTTCCCCTGGAGGTACGAGGAAGGAAGATGAAAGTGCCTAGAATGGTCTTGACAGTGGGGCTTGGCACTGTTTTTGCTCACATATTCAACACTTTCATAGACACAACAAAAAATTACTGGAAGCCTAATACCTTATATTCAGCCTCATACTGAAGAACTTTATTTTCGTGTTTGTTTTTTTTTTTAAGCTAAAATGTTATTGAAAACAAAACTTTCTCACTAGCTGCTTCAGAACAATATACTGTATTATGAAGCTCCGCACATTTTAAATGTTTTTGAAATCTTGACAGGACACAGTAAGTCCCCATTTTTTTTTTCCCCCTTGAATTTTGAATTTTAAACCATCTTCTTCCACTTCCAGGCTCTTCTGCATCAAGACCAGGCTGCTGGACGGAAGGAGCCGTGAGAAAAGTGCATGAGAAATAGTAAGTGTGGAAAACACAGAAATGGAGCACCCGTGGGGCTGAAGATGTCCTGGACTCAGCGAAGGCTCTGGCTCCCGAATCTGTGGTCCCTGCTGGGCAGCCTGAGGCAGGCCAGGCCAAACTGAAACAGCAGGAAGAGGGCTGTACAATGGGTCCCCTTGAATCATGCTACTAAAAAAGGTGCAACGAGAAACAAGTCCCTGTGCATTCTTAGTCACAACTGTGGGTAGAAGAACTCATCTGATTCCTCCCTTTGGTATTAAATAACAGTTTAAAAAAGCTTTTTAGAAACAAAGCAAATACACGGTGGGACTGGAAATGTGAGCCATCCCAGGTGAGTTGTCCACTGAAATGAGTCTCATCCCTAGTCATAAATAAATAATCTCTCTCCTGGTCTGACTTCCATGCCAGGATCAATAGCTCTTAACATCTTACTTATTTTATTACTGCTTTTGGTTTTCCGGGACTGATTGAAAGTTGCTCAGAGGAAATCTTTGGTTTTGCTTAAGTGTCCGTGACATTTAATCATGACTTTCCTTGAAGTTTAATTCCAACCAGTCAATCAGTTAATCCACTTCGATTGATTCTGGGCTCTCGGTTATTGGCTTGCACTCATTGGGCATCCGCTGGTGTCGGCTCAGCTGGGTGGCCTGCGTGAAGCTCCTCTCACACCTCTCGCACCTGGTGGAGGCAAGAGAGAAAATTGAGACCAGGGAGCGGGGCCTGCAGGTTGATGGACTTCCTCTCATCCTGCCTAATCAGAACAGACACTCCAAAGTGGCTTCAGATTTTACCGGCTCAAGAGGTTTAATTGGTGGCTCCTTCCAAGGCCTGGATGCCTGCGATGGGACAAAGCCCGGCTGACGCAGAACAGAGGGATCTGTCAATAGGCAGAGGGAAGGTGATTTCTCCAGAGAGCCCTGTCCTGCTGCAGCTCTGATCACTGTCAGTTCAAATAGATGAAGAACAAAAAGAGATTTTTAGGAGTGAGCCATCAAAGCAGCAGCTTGTCTGCAGTTTTCTGCTCCGTAACCCCAAAGAGAAATTGATGACAAATAGAATTTCACCTGCTGCTAATTTAAGATCGGGAATTCTACTCCCCTCAGCACAGCAGCCAGAGAGCCATCGTCTTTGAATTTGGAAACTGGAAGAAGCAGTGCATTCGTTTTCAGTGACTGTGGCGGGTGGGTGTGGGTGACCGCTTTGGGGCAAAAGCTAGAGTATCACAGCTCCACCAAAGTTAGGGTTAAAAAACGTTTGCATTGGGATAGGGGACTCGGAAAAACCTGAAATCAACCAATGTTTTGTGTGCTTCAAATTCACCTCTACAAGGTACAGCAGGAAGAATGTACCCGTGGGCCGTAATTAAGGGTTGGTGTGTCTGATAAGGAGAAAACTGGCATCGCACTTCAGGAATATCTCCTCCTCTCCTTAACTTAAAAAAAAATGCTAACCTAGAGACCCTGGGCCTAAGCCATCTTCCCTGTAACACACACCGACTAGCTTGATGGCTACACAACCTTCAAAACACACACACACACACACACACACACACGCACACACGCACACGCACATTGCTGCAGCAGGCTGGGCATGGACAGTGGCTTCCCTGTCACTATGCCACTTGTCTGGGCCGCCTGGAGCACTGGCCAAACACCCATCAGGGCACGGCAGTCACCTCAGCGCTCCCCCTAATGTCCTCTCCTGAAACCTTAAAAGGAAAAGATATTCAGGAGAGCTGCAGACAGTTGTTCTTCTTTTAAATAGTGCAACCTTCGGTCTCAGGTCCCTGCACTAGTAGGGCTGTGGTAAAGCCATCTGAAGAAAATCCGCACACGCCCAATCCGATGCCACGTGCCCCACTACCCGGTAGGCAGCCTTGTCTTTTTCCTTTTGAGTAAATTATACAAAGTGCCTCACCAGGGAAATAATTACCTATAAAAATAAAACACATCTATCCCAACTAGGGAGTCTTGCGTATGTTTTATCGTTGGGAGGCTGGAGCTTGACTATCACGCTTGGACTTTTCAGGGCTCCTGCACCAGCTGAATGTGTCAGCATGAGGCAGTTGTGTTTCTCTCACTGTCTTTCGGGGGATATTTTTAGCAGCCTGTTCCACTGTTAAAAACTGCACTGTGATCTTGACAAATGTATAATGTCAGCTTTAATGTATCAGACCTATCAGCTCAATGAAAATAACTCAGAAGTATTGATCAGCTAATGATTTTTGGTGTATTCATTAACATCCATGGGCAGCTCATCCCCTCTCCAGAGCTCCTGAAGTGCTGATGACATGCTAGTGAATTGCTGATTGTTTATTAGAAACTGATTAGTTCCTAGATTAGTGTGTCAAAATATACTACCTTTCACTGCTTGACAAACTTTCAAATTATTATATTCCTTTTTTAAAATTTTGAAGCTCTAGTATCAATTTCAACGACAGCAGAATAGTTCCAAAAATTGTAAGTTAAGACTAGTTACCTAGGTCATGTTTTTGCACCTTTGATCTTGTGTATCAGAATATAAAGAATTCAGAAGTGGGAAGTGTAGTGCTTCGTATAAGGCAAATGTGTATGTCTACATGTAATATTAAACACCCAGATTGGGCAGAGACAGTAAGAGGGAAGTTAACATTTTTCTCCTGTGTTTGCCTAACTGCCTCACAGATATTTACACTCGTGGAACCATGTGCTGTCATAGTCAGGAAATGTACTAAGTCTATAGGGCTCTCCTGAGATCATCACTGAAAAATCATCTCTAGGGCCATCTGCTCACCAAGTGTGAGTAAAAACACATGCAGATGTGTAGAAAATTACCTTAACTTGGATCGTTTTCCTAGGAATCTCCCCTTCTTGAGGAAAGTGGGCTACTAGAAATAATACCTACGTGTGTTAGTAATTATAAGAATGTAATTTGTATAATTAAGGATGTAAAGAGAACATGACATAAAAATATTTTTAAATAAGGGGAGAGCCTCAGTTTTATGTTCATCATCTTTAATTTTAGAACAAAAATCCCTTCACAAATCATTTACATGGCTTAATGGAACACATCAGAAGGACAGACTCAATGCAAATACTTAGGTTCTGGCAGGTCAGAGTTGGACTTCAGCTGTGTTGGCACTGAATTAACCCTGAACTACAATCCCAGCCAAGTGACTGGCCATGGGCACCTCCAAGCCTGGATTTCATGTGGTTTAGCAGAATAAGAAAGAAAGAAAGATGCGGGTAATGATCCAGGAGACTAAAACTGCTCTGGCACCCAGGGTCTTCCTCTCAGTGCTGACGTCACAGCCTTTAAGGAAACATTGCAGGAACAGTGAAGTGGAAAGCCATCCAAATATCTCAGCAAAGAGAAATTCCCCAACTTTCTGCCAGTGTGGGCACCTTAATTAGACTTGAGTTCCTTTTAGATTTGAGATCATTCTTTACTTAATGTGATAGTTGACTGGCTTATAGGTACAGAGGGAGCTTAACAATTGTCATCTGAAACTGACAGATGTGCAAAACGATGTCAAGTTCTGTTCACAGAAAACCTACAGGAAGCTTTCTTTCTGGTCCTCTATAGCCTGTCACCAAATATTTCCTGAATTAAACCAAATTGCTTCGTACGTATGATGTGCTTAATGCATTTTACTGATGTGTTTTTTTTTGGTTTGCTTTGATTTTGCCTAGATCTTGTTAAAATATCAGATGCTCTTTGGAATATCCTTTGATTATATTTTATACTAAGCCAAACTGTCTTCACTTAAGGCAAAAACTTAGTGGTATTTTCCCCTGCTTCTAATGAAGAGGAAGAAAAGAAACTCTCCTATGGAAAGTCCTGGTCTTCCCAGGCGCAGGGCCCAGGCATCAAGCAGCTCACATGGACCCCGGGCAGAGTGGCCTCTCTGAGATCTTGAGAGATTATGTTTAGTAACAGAGAAGGAGGAGGGGTTCTCACTGTAAAGAGTAAGTTTGAGACTGACAACTTCCTTCCTTCCCTCCTTCCTTCTTTCCTCTTTTCGATAAAGTGCTTGGCAATTGCTGTAAGATGAAATGATGTCTTGATTTTGTTCCTTGTTCTCCACAACTTCCAGTCTCACAGTACAAACGGAAAGTACAAACTTCAATATGATCCTTTCATATGTGCTTTTCCTATGATCTCCTTCACCTTATAAATTCTGCATCCACAGCCTAGGTTAGCTGCTGACAAACCCATGATCTACCTAGAGCATGGGGGATGGAGTCTTTCAGTGGCATTTCAGCCAATCAGATTGTGAGACAAAGCCTGGAGTGAAACTCTCATCTCTTACTGCCAAATCTTCTCCAGGCTTCTTGTATGGCAATAATCTTGATCTGTCTTGAAAAATCACTTTTCAGCAGAAGATTTTAGAAGCTAGAAAAGGCTTTCCCCTGTTGTGGCCTGGGCCCTAAGAATCTTGCGAAGGCATCCCAGGCCCTGGGTGGGTAGGACAATGTGGGGACTGAGCCATTTGGGGCATGGGTTGTGTATCTTTACAAGATTCTTTTCTTTCTTTGCAACATTGTTTCAGCCAATACCCATTAGTTGAAGTAGTAAAATTAACCATTGTGGCAAAATCCATTTTATTGACTAATCTGCAACAAACTTTTTTTGAATGTTTGTTTTATAGGCTTGTAAAAGGATATCCTCATAATATTTACAAACGTCCATGGGATGGATATCCATGAGCTATGGTTGGAAGATTCCCAAAATTCCCCTGGGGTAGTTCAATCCTGAATGATCTGCTTGTATACACTGAAGGATTTAGCTTTCCATTTCCTAGAAGACGTTTAAATCTTGCACTTATAAAATAAGCGTACACTCAGTTCTCCCCTGGCAATATGTTTAACATTTGATAAATTAAAAAAACAAACCCTACAGCATATGGCTATCTTAATATGAGAAGAAGCAGGAGGAACTAAAACAGGCGCAGTGAATCTAATCCAACCAACTCTGGTGTTTCCTTTTTTGTTTTTCCAGATGAAATTAGGTTATGGTCCCCAAAAATACTTTGAGAAAGGAAAAACATGCAAGTACCAAAGCCCTTCAAATATTAATCTGATGAATTAAAATTAAGTTAAAATGGCACCTCTATTGGAAACAGGACAAAAACAGGATGTTAAAGAAAAAAAAAATGACTGGGGTCAACGAGGTTATACTTAAGTAACACCTTAACATTAATAGAAATCTATTTCCCATTCTGACCCTGAAACCTCTTCAATTAATTACTAAAATCTATTCACACAGCAACAAGATAAAAATCAATCTGATTCCTGGCACTGTATCCATCTGGCTACCCTCTCTCATATAAGGGGCCAGGAGGATTGTCAGTCCTCCTGCATCTCTGATTTTGAAGAGCTCTCTTGCTCAAAGGCACAGGGAATGTGCCACTGCCATCTTCTACATCTAGAACAGTGGTGAAGCCAGAATCTGTGACCCCCCGAGGGCCTGGGGGAAATGACAGAGCCCACTGTGCAGACACAGACACCTGCCATAGGGAACTCGAGGACTGTGCTAACCTACCCGGCCCTTAAGGGTGGATTTAGAAAAAGGGCCCCTTGGGGCTATGGCAGCCCCAGAGGGCACAGCTTGGCTGGCGTAGTGCAGGCTGGATTTTTAGACCCCATCCAGTGCCCTCAGCCAGATGCCTTTATGCAGTAAATAAGCCCCACCTGTGTACACAGACAAAAATTAAAACTTTTCATTATTAGTTAATATCATAAATTAAACCACAATGGAAAACAGTTAAGAATAATGAATAAAGGTAACTAATTCATGGGGAGGTGGGTAAAGATGACAGCCTTTTGTGAGCCTCTCCCTCGCCTGGCAGACACCGAGGCAGGCAGGGCCCAGACCAGCAGGACTCTGCCACCCCAAGCTGAGCCCAGCCTCAGGCCGAGCACCATGGCAACTGCATGCTACGCCGGCAGGTCCAGAGGGAAAAGCATGGGTAATGAGACTCTGGGAAGACTCCTTGGCTGAGACCAAGAAAGGGGATTCATCTCCTACTGCCTGAATCATTTCCTTTCTTGCTTGATCTTGTCCTACAGAAGGTAAATAGGCCATTCATCCATGCCCTTTTCATGTTCCTCCTTAATCAAGGAAAGTCATTATGGCAAATGAGGAAAGAGAGATATAAGAGGGTTGAACCAAAAAGAGTCTATCACACAGACAGTAAAATCTGCTCTGAGATGACCAACCACTCACACAAGCTGGCTCACCCTCCCAAGCCTTTCCATGTCCCACATGGGCTACCAGAAAGCCTCCTTTCCTTTGTATGTCTGGAAAACTCCTACTCATCATTCAAAACACATCTTAAACATCATCTTCTCCAGATAGCATTGATTACTCCACTTTCGTGCTACCCCGAAACACTGTACATACATGCCTTATTGTTTTTCACTTTTGCACCCTTCACCCTATGTGGTAATACTTGCTTATTAATTGGGCTTCCCCATAAACTATGAGGTCTTCAAAGACTAGGGGGCTGAGTTTCATTCACCTTTATATCTCTTGTGCCTAGCAGGGTGCCTAGTACAAAAGAAGGTGTTCAATAAATATTTGCTGAATGAATGAACACATATATACATGAATGAATGAATGAGTGAGCGAGTGAATGAATAGCCCATCTTGCAGGATTCAGATGTCCACCGTTTTCATGACTGTGCTATATCTAGAAAACATAGTCTCTCGCTCAGGTGCCCTTACCTTGCCAAAGCCCTTGGAATTCCGTTCTCTTTCCACATTCCCTGAATCCTCAAGGACTCAGACATGCCCTATGTTTGGTTTGGTTTTTCTTTTTTTCATTAACATGATAAGTCTGAGATCCAAAGGGCATGCTGAAAAGCTACCAATTGGCTGCTATAATAGATTCAACCCCCCCTTAACAAATATAAAAGTGGAGGAAATCGTTCATCAGAATCCTAAAGGGTTCACATTTCCCAAGAGACGATTCACTCAGCTGTCCTCGATTGTGGCCACCTTGCTGATGGTCAGGGGACTTGCTTGCTGATGGCCAGAGATGGCATTCTGCATGCCTCCTAGCTCAAATTCTAGAAGCACAGACCCTCAGAAACCAGAAAGAATCTTAAAATTACTTACTCCTACTTCCTGATTTTACTGGTGAGAAAACAGACCACGAAGAACGTCTCACGTCCAAGGTTGCACAGCTCAACACAGGATCAGTGTGTACATTTCCTGACTTCATTTTCCCAGCATCGACCACTAAACAAGCGGGGCCCTTCTGCAGCCTGGACGCTGACTTTCTAAACAGCTTTCTCCACCAGCGGGCTGAGCCAGGCAGTGCTGGGGCCACCTTGTCTGCCGGCTCTCGGGAAAGGCTCAGAGAGAGAAGGGGTACAGTGCGAGCCGCTACTTACTTGAAGGGCTTTTCTCCAGTGTGGGTTCGGATGTGGTTGTTGAGTGTGGTGGCCCCGGCAAAGGCACGACCACAGTAGCCACATTTGAAAGGCCGGTCACTGGAGTGAGTGACCACGTGGTTCCTCAGTTCTGAAGGCTGGGAAAAGGACTGGGAGCAGTGGCCGCATTGGTATGGTCTGAAACAAACGAAGACACTGCCTGGTCATTACGTTCCATGTCAGTCAGTAGACGTCAGCATCATGAGGCAAGGGCCAAAACGTTTTGGTGACGTTCTCTCAGTTTCTGGAACAAAGCATAGCGCTGGGGCTGCTAGGTTCTCATTACTATACGTGTTGCCACACGAACAAACTTACAGAGCTGATGAGACCCGTTCATATTCCCCAAAGAATATTCCTTTCCGGTATCAGCCATACCATTTCAAGAACTCCTATTTCTTGTTTTGAGCCACCCCCGGGCAAATACTGGAGCGTTGAGAGTACAGACTTGATGAAGCAGAATAGTACAAGAGAAGATATGTAATTGTCTCTCGTAATTCTGTGGCCCTTTAACTTTTCAAAGGGCTTTAACATCAATTATCTAGTTTAATCTTTACAATAATCCTCTCAGGGAAAGCAGATGTTATGATCTCTGTCAGTTCAGAAAAGTGAGGATAAACTGTCCTCCAAGGAAATAAGCTCTTGATGCCAAGATCACTCTAGGGTGACTGGACCTTATTCTAAGTCCCAGGTAAAGATGCAGGCAAGCCAGCAAGCTGCATGTGTGTTTTAATAGATACTAGACTGTCCTGGGGTCTGTCTATAGCACATCCCCAACTTGGGGTTGTCTGATAGTGCACAGACCAACACAGGCATGCACCCAGGTTTGTTTCTTTGTAAAAGAAATCCTGACTTCTACTTACTCTCTCCCCGCCCCAACCTATCCACTGGGTCTTTTTTCGTGAACTTCGGCTCCCCAGTTTAATCTGGTAGCAAGCAATGATTTATAGCAGCACAGAAATGACAGGATGTCACTATGTTTGCAGGAGGAGTACTGGGATGCAAAAGCAAATGGAAGGAAGTTGTGACAAATACCTGATAATTAGCAAGATTATCAGAGAGCATTCTTTTCAGCTCATGAGAAGGAAATCAATTTTTGGTTTTCATAAAATAAATTAAAATTCTGTCCTCTCTACAGAAGTTCTTCTGCTTACTTAAGCAGAATCTGGTGAGTGATATAAAACCTGGGGAGTTTTCCCTATTCGAGGCTATTTCATATCATTCCTTGACAGGGCTCTAATTTGTTTATCAAAATTTTTCTTGAGAAAATTAATAATCTGTCATGAGCGATATCAACAGAGCTCAGGAAGCCTTGGTTTGTGGCTCAGACATTTCTGGCTGCGTTTAGAAAGCCAATGACAAAAGCAGACTTAATTGCTCTACCTTTAGCAAATGCATAAGCTCCAATGACCAGAAACCAAAATGAAGGGCTAGGAAACAATGGTGACCGAGCATGTACAACAATTCAATTACGTGCAAAATAAAGTGTACCCTCTCATTTGTCAAGTGAAGTGCTTAATTGTGGCTACTTGCCTCACTGAACACAAATACGATTATTTTACCAGGCTTCAGCGCACTGAGCACTGATTGTAGAATTTTTTAGCTTGATTAATAGTCTGGGATTGGTCAATAACTCAATACTATACAATTTTAATTACTTACATTTAGAAATCTATCTAACTGCTCTCAAACAAGTTTCAAAGAAATATATAAGAGTCCTTGGTAAGGACTTTATCAAACTTGACAAATTGCACATGCATTCTATTACAATCATGAAATAAAGCTTTGAAGCCATTAAAATCATATGTAGATGAAAATATCCTTTTGCCAAATTTATTCTTTGTAGTAACCATTAACCTTAAAGGGGTCCTCAAGAAATCATTCTCTCAGGGGTGAATTTTTTAAATGTATTGAAGATTATAAACAAAATAATATATTAATATATGCTATATCCACTGACAATTGATTTTTCTAATAGTGAAGGACCATTAACATTTATTAGCCTCTGGTTATCTATTTTTAATAGCTATCACAATAAACAATAAGCCACTAAATAAAACCAATTAATCTTTTTTTTTTCCTAACTCTGCTGTCAAAAGTTGGGGTGATTTATTTCCTATAGTCAGAAGTCATTCCATCCTTTTTATGCTAATAGTCAAGGTGGCAAAGATTTACACACAAAAGAGATGACCACAAAGAGGCTTATGCTGAATTCTTATATCAAGGTAACACCAATGAAAGGCAAATCAGATTATAAAAAATCACCTTGGCCAGTACCAGTCTGAGCGGTATTTGCTAGGTATCCCGTGACCTACGGCACAGCTTTTAAAACTTTGCAGAATTCAGCTGACTGAATGGAACAGCCTCGAATGGGCAAGATGGGAGAGGTGAGTTCTGCTTCAGCCTCTGACCCCAATCAGCTGTGGGACTTGACAAGTCGCCCAACGTCCCTGACTCTCCATCTCCTCATCTCTCTGGTAAGCAGGATGGACTGAACTAGATGCCCTCTCGCATCCCATCATGTTCTGCTCCTGCTTTCAGATAATCAACAAGCACATGCCACCTAAGGATCTGTCCAAGGCACGGCCTCACAGTAGACAGCATTGACGATGCGACCTCCCTCCTCCATCGTGTGTACCAGCCAGTGCCCTGCAGGGAGAGCTTTCCACGGTTTTGTGTGTCTAGTCATGCTAACTAGAATATAGACCATTTAAACTTACTTGGTAAACAGTTGAGAATTCAGAGCAAGAAGAAAATCTAGTACCAAAATATAGGACCCAACTTTAGTTGATCTCAAAAAACAAAGTGATATCCCTTTAAGTCTGGTACCTTAAAGAGTAAGATTTTAGAGCATATGGTCATATTCACCATTGCAGAAACTGATTTCATGTAGAATTTAGAACTAAAATGTGTACTCTATTTGCCACTGTGTTAACAGATTCTCTCTCTCAGCCTAGAAATATATGGAAAGTTAGCCGTCAGAAAATACAGACAAGATACTGCTTTCCCTAGATTTTCAATATTTCCTAAAAATGAATAAAAGGAAATGATCAAAAAGTAATTTTAACATTAATTGTATCCTAGAGTTCATCTAAGGGCATAGGAATACATTCAAGACAGAATGAAATCTTCAAGCCCAAGAGCAGGGCTTACTTAGAAATCATCATCATCACCACAGAATCTCAGACATCACACCTTCTTTTGGGACAACTGACCACAGGATTTAAGACTCTGTATGGATGCTTTTAGTAGCACACCCTGACTCCTCACCTCTCAGATTACAGCTAAAGGGTTTTGGGGGCACAGAATCAGTTGCCATTACTCAGCTTTTTATTGTGATGACTAACATTCCCATTAACTTTTCAAGGTCTGGTCAAAGGGGCAATACCGTGGTGGGGGAGTGGCAGGTACAAACTACTGGGTGTGAGATAGGCTCCAGGATGCACTGTACAACACGGGGAACAGAGCCAATATTTTGTAATAACTGTAAACGGAGTGTAACCTTTAAAAATTGGATATTAAAAAAAAGACTCATAGAATAAAGGGTGGGGTTTGAAAAGTTCTACAAATACTAAAGGGATAAAAAAGTGAAAAAAAGAAAAGAAAAGAAAATATCATCATCGACCAAAAATAATTAAAAGGTAAGCCTTAACTTATTAAACTTTTGGATACAATCAGTTTCGAATCCCAAGTTCTGCTCCCTTTGATGTGTCATACCAGAAGCGGCCCAGGAGGACTGGCATAGTCAAGTGCTGTGTTCAGCTTCACTCTTCGTAGGATCTCCTGTCATTCAGCAGCTAAATGGGACTCTCCTTTCTAAGGCACTTTGATTCTTTCCAAGTCATCATACACACACAGCATTTTATTATTCTCAAAACAAATGCAATGAGCATTCTTCACAAAGAGATAACATTTCGTAACCAGTAAAAGCTGTTGGCGGTTTTTTTTTTTTTTTTTTTTTTTTTTTTTTTTTTTTTTAACACTACTTGAGACATCCAGCAGTGCTGTCAATGACGGAAGTGTTCTATATCTACGCTATCCAATACGGGAACCACTAGCCACAAGCAGCTACTGAGCACTGGAAATGCGGCTAGGGTGACTGAGAAACTGAAGTATTATTTTACTTAACTTTGATTAATTTAAATTTAAATAGCCTTGTGTGGCTTGTTCCAACACAGAAATATCAAGCTTCATGAAAAACTAGAATGTGCTCTGTCCTCAACAATGAAATATTTAAAAGACAGACAAAGCCTGGGTCGATTTAGTTAGCGTATATCAATGCCGGTAGATTTTTAAGCAAAAAGAAAGCAGCAAGACAATTTTGTATGTCCCCTGGCATTCTCTGCAACTGGCGGCTCCTCTGCTAAAGATGACTCCAGTAAAATGTGCAATTCATTTACTTTGAGTCTGTAATTGGTTTGTTGCACACATAGGAAAAGGATGAAACATTTAACAAAATTAAGTGTGGTTTGGTTTAGAATATTATTAATCCTTCTTTGATTTTTCTTTCATGGCATGAAAGCCTCCAGGACAAAAGTTGTTCAGTTGGGCCCACAACTGAACAACAAGCAAGGAATGTCTCCTTGCTCCCCGTCAGTCAAGCCCAAGTGCACATCGCCCAAGACTTCATACGGGGCGCTACTTAGGTCACTGCTAGCTGTGTGGAGTGAGAAAAGAACTAAGCTCTATGTAAGGAGAAAAAGATTTCAGGAAAGTGGCTTAAGTATGGAGCCGAAACCCTGGGAGAACATGGAAAGAAGGTAACCTTCACACTTGGGGGAGGGGGAAACAATGGAACACGAGAACACTGACACATTCCAAAGAAACTATTATGGTGATGGATTATCTCCAGGCTCCTCCCACCAAACAGCTCCTCCTAGAGTTATCTTCCCCTCTGGTACCACCACACCCAATTATAAACAAGGATACTCAAAACATAAATGTGAACGGCTGACGGTATGCCCAGGAGGCTAAAGGCAAACTTTCCCCAGGTAGCACAATCAGAAAGTAAGGAAAAGGATGCAAAATAAAGATAAGCACTAAAAAGACATTCTGCAGAAAATAAAAGAGAACATATTAATCAGAAAATAATCCACTATGATTGAAGGCATTGCTTACCCCTTTCTGGACTCCCCCTGCCCCCAAATGGGACTGTTGAAACTTTCTGTAGTGGAAAAACAGAAGAGAAAACGGATTTCTAATTCCTGTTTCAGGCACAAGTCAGTCAAGCTGCCCTGGCCCAGGTAATAAGCTTATGCCAAACCTCAAATGTTTATGAGGTCCCTAAGTCCCTAGTCCTTAGTCTAGATCTAGATTCCCACAGCTTCTTCCCTTTGAATTCACTCAGGAAAGAAAAAGTCAGTAGCTTGAGAAAAAAGAAGAAGAGACTTTTGGTTTTGTATGTTTAATATTAACAGAATAAAATAAAGAAATAACAATTCTGTGGCTCCTGGGCCCTCATACGGGTGTATTTTTATCTTGAATGCTAATTCCTACTATGAAAGGTCAAACGGAATTTTTTTCTGCGTTCAATGTAAATAACACGGTAGTGAAAAATGGTAATGCTGACAGCCCCGGGTATCCTCGGATCTCCTTCCTTTATATCAAGGCATAGACTTACTGATGGTCCCTCACATGAAAAAGCTCACAAATAAAGACACACACAGTCTCTTTCATGAAGGTTCAAATGTCTTGGGTTTCATGGCCAAATATTCAGTGTGTTGAGTGAAAAATCTTTTGGACCTAAGATTTGGGGGCCTGTTTCAAATTTGGACGTGTTTGAAACTCTAACCTGTTTACTTTCTGACTTTGTCTTCTGTGTCTCCCTTTCTTGCCTCTAGTTCTAGCAAGATTTTCCTATCAAAATAAAACGTTTGAGTTTTTCAAATAGAAGGGAAATGGTTTCTCACTGGCACATTCTAAGCTTTTTCACTGTATATGGCTGAACGGGCACAAACTGCCAAAGACTAAAAGCCACCTAATTTACGGAGTCAATCACTAAAGAAAATATGTATATTCAGCAGTTGTAAGTCTCCACATGGAAAATAAGAGGAAAGACTCCAAATTTCACAACCGTGCACAAATTGATGTTCCATTTTAGTTCTGCATATTTCTCCTCTTTAGCAATTCACCTGTGTGGTTAAGAATTAGGGAGAGTATCTTCTACTTCAAAACTTGCCGGTACCAGGAGAGCATGCTAGGTTCTAGAACACCATACAGAACCTATATGCTGAAAGCAAATTATGTACCTCAATGAAATTATGTATCTCAGTGAAACTAGTGGGTCAAAGAGACTGGGCATCTCTATTTCCCTTATCTCCAATAATCATCTCAGATGTGATGGAGTAATTCAAGCATCTCCCCATTACTAGTAAGAAACATTGTACTTTCTTACTTTGCCTATAAAGGGACTAATTCTTTGAACTCATAATTCTTAGTTTTAACTTATTCATGAATGATGGTGAATCATACCACCTCTCAAGTCTTCACCAACAAAGCACAGGGAAGAGAGAAGTAGGAACCCACTGCTTTAATAATTTGATTTCCACCCTGGTGATCTACCTGAATATCAAGCACATTACTTCACCTTATCTGGGAACCCGGCCCAACGACACCTGGGCATCTGCATCAAATAAGCCCACCAGGGTCTCGCACTGGATGGGAGTCTCAAGCCACCTGGATTTTTGCCAGTAACTCTAGATTAGCTTGGAATCAGCAATGACCTAACAGTCTCTCGTGGAAGTCTATTTTGTACATGTAAGTTTTCTAATTTGTAGGGCACTTTTCTGACAGATTACATAGATGCCTTACAAATTCTGACACTATTATTTGACAGAACAGACTTCATAGGGACTTAAACCATAATCCACATACGGTTTTCAAAGCGTAACTGGCGTCAGACAAAACAGTCTGTTTTGCTAACTTTCTATTTACCAAGACATATTTTCATTGTTTTATATGACATTCAGCATGAAAACTGTATCATACCCAAAGCTAAGCTTTCAGTTCCTGTATCCAGAAACTTTCAACTATCATTTCATCTTACCTTGTATGTTCAGTTATTACGACCACAATGAACCTGTGCATATAACAGATCCATACACCTAAACTCATTCAATTCAAAAAGCAAGTTTATAATAACAAGATTTTAATGCATTTTTATATTTAAAAAAATAAAATGCTTTGCAAACTCTGAATAGATGTATCTTGAGGCTATCTGTATACTTGCAAGGAAGGCAGACTTTAAAAAAAAACCCTGTTGGAGTAAGGAAAACATTTTCAAAACTTTTGTGTCCCCTCTAAAGCCAGTAGTACTAAGATATGCAGAAGTCTGTGGATATTTTCACCAGGGGGCTCTCCTATTGAAGGTAAAAGATTATAAAGACACAGCCGCCTTAACAGCTGTAATACAAATGCTTCAACATCAGTCGGTCACAGCAATGCTTGATGCCAAGCAAGTGGTTTCTAGAATGGCGCAAATAAAAATATATACACATGTAAATGTGCACATGTACCCTAAAATGGATCATTATTATTTCTGAAAAGATTCACCCCCTCTCCACCACACTTCTATCCTCCCTGCCTGCTTGGGTTCGAGTACACTGTCGTATCCTGCAGAGCTGGGAGGGGAGAGTTGGGTGTGTATCATAAGGCAAGGAGAGCTGAGTGGCTTAAGGTTAATCATCGGTGGCCAAATTAAGAAAATAATTCCGGAGTCCTGCTTTCGAGTCTCCTATCCTACTTCCAAAATTTACTTTCTGCTTTTATATTCAAAATATTCTTAGATATTTGGGGTTTAATCAAATTTTCATAGGATGTGAAGGGGAGATAAAACACTGTCCTTTCTTACTGAATTAATTTGATTTCTGTCTTTTGCACTCCCAGCTATCAAGACTGTCGAATAAACCAGTTTTGATTCATAAATAATAGTTCCATTATATCTACTGTGCCACTCGTCAGAGTACCTGAAATTTTAATTCACTTGTTCAGCTAAATTTCATCCTCAGTTCATGGCCATAAAATTCTTTATTGACAAACTTTCAAAGCAACTTTGACTCTGAGGTATCTAGTCAACATTTTTCTTCTGTGTGGATATTAGTTTATTGAATAAGTGGCATCTGTTTTCCTCCACATCACTAGCAGAGTAGGTATTTCCTTTTGACAGCTTTGCAGGATTTATGGGTTTGCATGCTCTGAAGAAAAATAGTACTAAGCAAAAAATTCCAATTCATTACCTCTTAGTACTTAATTAAGTTCATACCCACGGCACACTGGAGGTGAACCCTGAGACGACTGAACAGCAGCAGAGCGGCCAGCTATATTATCTTTGGAAGACAGAGAGGATTCTAATTATCCTGACCTCATTTTTCCATCTATGATATTCATCAATGTGCCTTCTATTTTGCCTCCCGTTAGACCCGGGCAGAGCTGTTTGGAAAGCGACAGCAGATCCCTTTCTGCAGCCACTGTTCATGCAGCCCTTCTACACAATAAAGCCAAAGAGGGGCCCAACATTACTCTCTGACCTTCCAGAATGCAGACCTCTGATCACAGAGTTTTCCCCGAGGTGTGACTGGAGGAGGCGACAGGAAGGCAAGCAGTGAGTCTCAGAAGCAAACACAGCCGGCGAGCAACGAGAGGTGGGGTTACCTGTCGGGGTTCTGTGTGCACACGTGCATCTGTAACAGGATCCTCTGTGTGAAAGTCTTAAAGCACTGCCCGCACTTCCAAAGATGCCAGTCACTGAACTCCGAGTGCAGCTGGCTGGTGGAGGTCGGGCTTGCAAGGACTCGCTGGTTTTTCACGTTGATTTGATTAAATCCTGATTCCATGGGCCCAGACTTATCCAGGAGGGAGAAGTTCCTGCCGCACGGAGTCTGTGGGAAGACGACGGAGCGCTGCTGGGTGGCAGGGGAGAGTTTGCTGCTCTTGTTGAAGGGCTGCAGGGGGTCCTGTCTGCACATGGCTTCCATGACCGTCGAGGGGACATTTACTGGGAGAACAGCAAGGGGTTGAGAAGATCAGTTTTATTAGCCCTTCAAATAAGCATGATAACACACACTTCTAAAAAATTCCTATAAGTCAACAGTTTAAAAATTGGTTTTTCTGGACTCAGAATGGACATAGAGCAGACAATTTGATTTAAGGGGGCAAGCACAATTACCACAAATGAACTCATTCAATGCCTGTATTTATTAAGCACCTATTTTCTGCTTGAGATTTTTCATACATGGTCTTTGCCCTCACAGAGCTCACTTATGACTTGAGATAAAATGACTCCATAACGAGGCTCCACGCTGCAGCCTAGATTTGGGGGTTCTCAGATGGGAGGTACAGCAAGAGACAGGGAGAGAAAGGTGGAGCTCCCCAGAGAGGGTGGCCTTGAGCAGAGAAGGTAGATTCAGGCCTTCAGGATTTCAGGCCTTCCATCCAACCCTGTCAGCACAAAACAGGTTTTCAAGAAAAACTGGCTGAAGAGATGAAGGCAACCCTATGAAAGATGCCTGGAGACAGAAGTCTGGCACGCTGGTGGGATGGCACGGGAATTGAGCTGACTGAGCACAGCATGGGCTTTCGGGGAGCAGATCTCAGAGGGCCTTTAATGTCCAAATAAATAAACAGAAGACTTCAGGCCTAAGAAATAGACACTGACCGTTTCTGACCAGAGGAACAGCAAGAAAAGAATCAGTGTTCAGGAAGGGCCCGAGTGAGGCACGATGCACAGACAGGGTGTGGTGTGTAAGGTAAGAGTGGGAGGCGACAGAGTGTGCAATCTTGGAGCGTGGTGCTTGACACTTGGGCTTTGGAATCAGAAAGATCTATGTTCAAATCCTGACTCTGCCTTTTATCAGCTTGGTGACCTCAGGCAAGTTATGCAATCTCCCTGTGCCTTTGTTTCCTCACCTGTAAAATGAGGACAATGGAAGTAATCATCTTAACAGTAATAGCAGCATGGCTTAGCGGTCGAGATGGCCTAAATTTAAACTCCACTATTCACAGCTGTCCCTTCGTATCCAATGGGGGTTGGTTCCAGGACCCTCGCAGATACCAAAATCTGTAGATGCTCAAGTCCCCTATATAAAATGGCACGGTATTTGCATATAATCTACTCATATCTTGCCAGATACTTTAAATCATCTCTAGATCAGTTATAATACCTAATACCACGTAAATGCTATGTAAATAGTTGCCAGCATGCAGCAAATTCAAGTTTTGCTTTGTGGCACTTTCTGGAATTTTTTTCCCAAATATTTTCCATCTGTGGTTGGTTGAATCTGCGGATGCAGACCCTTGCATACAGAAGGCTGACTGTAATACCTTTGTGACTGTGGGCAAATATAGAACATCTGAATCCACAATTTAGTCCTTGGTAAAATGTAAAGTGGTTACTGGAAGGATTGGGTGCGATAATGCATAGACAGCTGCTTGTAAATGCTATGGTTGCCACTCGGTAGATGTTGAGCTCTAGGAGCCCTGGCTTCCTTATCTTTAAACCCCCTTTTATGAGGTTTAAATGAGATACGGAAAGTACTCATCACAGGGCCTACCATCAACAACAGCCACCATTCTTATTCTAGAAGAAGAGTCTGGAATGAAGGGAGATGGATTCAAGCACGGGTGGTGGCAGTGGGAGTGGGGAAAGAATTAAAAGAAACATTTTTGAGGAGGGAAACCTAATATACTTGAAGTTTTTCTTTCTTTCTTTTTTTTAAGTTGTCCTTGTGTTAATAATATATATCATGTATTCACTGGTCAACCCACAGGTTCAGAGGTAATTAGAACCTAATATGCTTAAAAACTGTTATTCTTTTTTTAAGTAACCACTCTGTCAATAAAATGTATTTCTTGGTATTTCAGAGATCACAGAGATGAAAGGTTACAGGGTGGTCAAGAGAAGGAAATTAGAGACCAAAAAGTTTAAAAAGGATGACTGGCAAAAAGGTTAGTGATGGGAAGTAAACTATGGCTGTTGGCCACTAGTTCAAGGCCACGTGGAGGAAATACATGAACTGGGAGCTCTCATTCGCCCGACACGGACCATCTCTGAGAGTCCTACGAAGTACGAAGACTCAGGCGTCCTCAACTATAAAAAGAGAGTGGTAGGGGACCGTGACTGCCAGGAGGCTCCACGCTTGAGTGGACAGGTAGACACCACGTGTGGAGGTTAATGGGTCACCACTAAGGACTCTTCAACTCTGAGTGTTCTACATAATCACATGTATTTGATGAATCCAGCAAAAGGAATAGCTCATCCTACAGGGTTCTGTTGGCCTGGCCCATCCTGTCTTAGGAAGGAGAAATAAAACAAGAGACTCACAGACCAGGGGAGAGCCTAGAGTTTGTCTAGTTGGCAGTTCTTTACCCTGAATGCATATTAGACTCACAGGGAAGATTTTTTTTTAGATACCAGAATCTCTTGGTAGGGCCTGGGCATCTGAATTTTTTTAAAATTCCCCAAGTACTTCTAATACACAATCAGAGATGAGAACCACTGATCTAATCCTACCCACTCTTATTACCAAAAAAAGAAAGAAGGAAAAAAATGCTACAGACCAAGCAGGTCTAATAATTTGCCCATGGTCATACATTCGGTTAAGGATACAGCTAAGCTGGAAGCTTTAGCTTTCTGATTTCCAAGGCACTTTTTTCTGACCACACTCCTATTCTGTGTCTGCTCAATAGCTGTGTTGCAAAAATAAAAAGGACATTTTACAGCTAGTACAGAGTTCTGTGGGTGTGTATATATATACCCATGCATAAACATATGTTATATATGTACCTATATACACATGCATAGACATATTTATGTATATATTTCATATATAAAATTTATGTATAATTTCAACTTCTGGGGCAAAAGTGTATAACCAATATGAAATGTGTGCACACATTTCAGACTCTCAAAAAATCTTTGATTGTACACAGACTGTGACTTTTAAAATACATACTGAAAGAAAAGGAGAAATGTTTTATGTTTTGGCTCTTTCTTAATTAAAAAAAAAAAAACCAGCAGCATTGTCAGAGATTAGGGTAAAATTCATCTTATTTAGCCTGTTTATAACTAATCCAGAAGAGACAAAGCACAGGGAAACCCGCAAGTCTTCAGGCAACACTAAGCTCTTGCGGATTGGGAAGGCCAGACTAGCAGGAAGGAAGGCGGGGTGCGGAGACTGTGGAATGAAGATGTCATCAACATGCAAGAGAGCAGGAAAACCAGCCAGAAGCTCACTGCTGGAAAGAGGAATATGATGCCTCTGGGGGAAATCATACAAATAATACTCTAAGTATAGATTATAAATGCTGACTTCTCGCTTAAGCTCCTAGAAAGTAACCCAATAAATTCATTTTGAAAAATTGTTAAGGTCGCACCACCTTTCTATTAAACAAAAGAATGTGTGGGCCAATGGATTTTTCTAAGTTTAATAATCAATGTCAAAATAGTAATAAAGAAAAGTTTATACCAGTTTGTGTAATGATGTGGGATAAACGGGATCTGAGTTAATGATAATAATAGCATTTGGGTAATAAGAGTTGGGATGGTTACTCTCTGTCTTATTTCATCCTATGGGACACCTCAAAACAAACATACTATGTTTTCAAGATATAGAAGCAACACCTGCACTCTATATTCTGCTTTTGGCATGATCTTTTCTTGTACTTGTGAATAAATTCAATCCTGCTGAATGAAATGAGCATATAATTTAGAGAGGAAATAAAAAAAGTAAGGCTAGGAATGGATAAGTTTCATGAAAGCAACCATATTTGCTCTCGAAGCTGTCCTGCAGAGCTCCTGCACACTTCCACAGGACCCTAGAGGTCTAGATACAAAGCACACTTTTTAAAGCAGGACTTAAAAGGACACAGAGGATCATTCTTCCTAATACCAGTCTGACTGGCCCAACAAACAAAAGTATTAACAAAACACAGGGAATTATAAGATGACAAGAAATGAATCGGAAAACACTGTTATCCCAAGCCATGACAGTCCAGACCACTGCAAAAGGCCCAGAAACGACTAAGGCAATTCCCCAAAAGGATGAAGGGGTTTCTACATGAAGACATAGTGAGCAAGTAAAATCTCTTCGGTCTATAAGACAAAGGTTAAGGGAAAGAGGGCAAACTTTCAAAGCCCTAAAGGATTTAGTCAGGAAAGAACATGAACGCATCAAATCCTGCAAAGTTAAACCCCTGAGAGGATGCAATGCAGGATCTATACAACAAAGTCCTACTTTACACCCTCATCCATTCATTCAGTCCACAAGTGCTTACAGAGCATCAGTGACAAGCCTGACACGGCTGGCACTGAGGATACAGGGGAACAAGAGAGCCACAGCCCCGGCTCTCAGGCCACGTAAACTGTAGTGACAGAGACAGATATCATACAAATGTCCTTACAGGTGAATATTTACTTGGTTTCATCAAATCTAAAATTCCATTGATTGCAAGCCACACCGTTAACTGTAAGTCACTGATCATTATAACACACTTACCAGGTTCAGAAAGATTAAAATGTGAAAAATATATGAATTTTAGAATTGATGATATACAGTTGCTACAAGTGTAATAAGTGCTATGACAGAGAAGAAAGGAGGCCAAGAAAATGTCTAACAGGGATGGCTAAACTTAGGGTGGGAATGATGGCTTCCCTGAGGCAGTGACCTTGAATGTGAGTCCTGAAGGGTACACAGCATCAGACAGGTGCAACGGGAGGAAAAAGGTGATGAGAGGAGATGACACGTTGGCAGCTGTGCCACTGAGTCTGCATGACATGCTGAGGTGAGGAGCTCAGGGCATGGAAGGAATGGAAAGCAGACTCATGTGGCCAGAGAACGAGGCAGAGATGGGCTGTAGCTGAGGCTGGAGAAGAAGGCAGCACAATTCCCAATGCCCATGGCGGCAGGGCACATAGCAGAAATAAGTGCTGGGAGGCAGGTTAACACAACAGAGGATGGTGGGGTCTTCAGCAAACTAAATAGGGCATGGCCAGCGTAAAGATGTTTGAATTCGAATTTTGCAAAACACTATGTGAGCCATAAAAAACATTTCTGGAAACTATATGTAGCCCATGGGCTATCATATTAAAGAACCAGGGATTGATTATAAGAGTAATGGCTAGCCAAAAAAGGGTTTTAAGCTAGGGTATAAGGTTATTAGATTTATGCTTTAAATGCATCATCACTCTGTATCATTAAATGAAAAAGCGAGGTGCAGAACAAAGAATATATAGTATGCTGCTATTTGCATACAAGGGGAGGGGTAGAGTGAGAGCCAGAGAAAGAGAGGGAGAATATGCCCAAATGAGAGAATGGGCAAAAAATACATCTGGAAGGACACCTAAGAATGTTTCAACTGATTGCCTTTTGGAAGAAGAATTATATGCCCGTATTACTTTCTGGATTTTGATCTATGGACCCGAGCTACCTATTAACAAAACAAGTGAATAAGCCGAAACAATAAAATCAACAAATCAGTGAATTTTCACTTTGGCTGCTGTGATACTATAAGGGAAAATGTGACATGCAGGTGGCTACCGCAGGGGTCCAGGCCAAAGCTGATGGTGAGGCTGATCGGGATGTGGCAGCAGAAATGAAAAGAAACTCATTTAAGAATACACAATCAACAGGGATTTATGAATGACTGGATAGAAGGGGTAAGAAAGAACAAGGTGTCAAGGTTTCTAGAAAGAACAATTGGATGAATGGGAGAGAGAGGTACTGAACTGGGGGAGAGGCAGCTTGCAGGACAGAGTAGGATGGTTTCACTTTACCATGTTTAGTTTGAGACGCCTGTGAGACAGGCAAGTGCAGGTGGGAATTCGACGGGTGGACAAGAGCCTGGGCTCCGGTGAGAGGTCTGGGTTGGCAGTATAAATCTGGGAGCACCTTTCAGCCCTCTACACCCCCAGAAATGGGGGAATGAGGGCCTGAATCCTAAAGCAAGGCTGGGATCAAGGAGCCCAAGAGGTCAAATCTCTCATGACAACAGGTTTCCTTGTGTCTTTTGCCACTTCCTTCTGTGAAGGTGTTTTCAGTGGCTGTTGCTTTGACTCCTGTGCAGATACCAAGACATCCCTCTGGGGTGACTTCTCCTCTGTTTGTTCTAGGACCCTACAGGTTCCTCCAGTTCTGAGCCAAGTTTTATATTACTTCTTGGCCCAGGGTTTCCACAGCTGGCAGGTAATGCAAAATCCAACCCTGTACCCTCCCATAGCTGGGGCTGGTTTTTTGGAGCATGACATACAGTTTTTTTCACCAATGGCCTATTGGCTTGAGGGTAGCACTTTTCTAGTCCCATTAAGGGACAAGACAGTGACTTCTGGTTCTTGGATTTACGTGAGGATCCAGTCCCAGCTGCTCACTGTGTACAAGGAGCCTAGAACCGGGCCCCTCCCAACTGCAGTAAGACTGGGCCTAACACCCACCTAGCCCAGGCTTGCTGCTACGGCCATCTCACATGGCACCTGTGTTAGGTTTGGTGTTGTAGTTTTTGCTTACGTGCCTTCTCCTACACGGAGTTCCTTGAGGACAGGGTCTGAGGTTTTGTACCCCATCACAATGCTTCCCACAGGGCCTTGCACACAGATGTTCTCATTGGACTGAACTATACTGTAATCGCCTCAATGTTCATAAGTAGAAGGCTTGAGCAGGGCCTTTCTATCCGGGGCCTAGTTCCTTATTGTTGGTGGGATGGTGGGGTCAGGGCGCCGTGCAGAGGTGCCCATTTTTATTTTCTGCTCATTAAAATCAAAGGAAAAAGGCAGGCCTCTTGCGGGCAGAGTTTACTCCAGTGCAGCGAACCTCTGCGCTGCCATCAAGTGTCACATTCTGCTACCTCAGCTTCACATGCCAAGACAGAAAAAGCAGCAGGAAGACGTGTTTAACATTTATTCCCAGGTTTCTTTTTTCAATTTCCTCTGAAATGAATATGAATACACTATGGTCTTTACACTCTGCAGGAGCTAATCCCCCACTGGAAGCTTTGGGGAACCTCATTCCTTCTTGCGGATACAATCTGTCGACACAGGCGTTCCTTCAGGCTCTTCTGAAAGGCCCATAGTGGACAGAGCTGTGCTCTCTTTGGAGCTCTATTACACTTATAACTATGGGGTTTTTTTTGTTTTTTTTTTAAGAAAATAACATAGGAATTGCTTCCAGAACCCAAATGCCTGTGTGAAACGCTGCCTTCTCTTTGAGGCAAGGCTGCTTTCAATGGCTCCTCCAGGCAGTGAGTGTGTCCCACTGCTTCGTGGCCGCTGCCAGAGGGCCCAGTGACTGAAGCCTGAACCCGCCCACATGCTCAATAGGAAATGTGTACTTTCGACGTTGAAAGAACCATGAGAAGAAAATGATATTTTTATAAATGAAAGTGCTTAATAAGTATTATTCACTAAGTAAAATCATATTTTCCTTGAATGTCTTGGACCATGTATCAATTTCATTAACCAAGAAAAAAATCTAGCTGAACTATGTACCCCTTCTAGTAATGGCAACAAAATTCTCAATATGTATCCAGTGAGCACGTATTAATTGTTTACTGTGTGCATAGCACTATAAGGAGGCTCTGTGGAAGCATTCTGTCAAATAAGTCTTTGATCTCAAGAAGCTTCTTTTTAGGGTACCTAATTTATTTTGTGGCTAACTCGGTAGGATAAAAATTGCCTTCAAACTGCTAATCCCATTGAGATGATTTCAATTACTCAGGGTTGCAGAAGGCTATCTGTTAAATTATCTGTCCATGCCCTTTCACACATTTGTGCTTTTAAATCACACAGAGTATTTTCTCAGTACAGAATAAGGATCCCTCATTATAAAGTATCCCTAGGTCTCTCCGTGAATCATATGGAATGACAATCCATCTTCGAGTTAGAGTCAAAGTCATATATCTCCCCCCATGCCATCTGATGAAGCTTTCCGCTGGTTTCCTGGGTGGCCAATCACATGACAGATATATGACTTTGAGACAAGAACTGAAATAAAATTCCTGTAATACCCTTAGGGGGGAGGGGGATGGTCACTGTTGAGCACTTTAGTCAATGACTTAATTCCCTTTAAACTTCCCTCCACCCTTACTTAGAGTTCTGAACTCAACCCAAAAGAGCTGCATAGTTTACCTACTGAATCCATAATACTTCGAGGTGCGTTAGCTTTGTGAATTTTTTTCCAAGGATTTCAGGTGCTAAATGATACATAACATGTGCCCCGGGAGAGTTTATTCAAAACTCTAATCAGCAACCTCAAGAATGCTTCACACAGGTTGGACAATGGGAGAAAGAAGGCCTCAGAAGCAAAGCACCTGGTGTTGCCAGAAAGTACATTTTTGATGGCACTATCACACTGAAACTGGAGACCAGCTGGTACACTCTTAGACACCATCGTCAGGTGGCTGTGAATGGCACATACAACCCCCAATCCTCCAGCCCAGCCCCTAAATCCCTGTCGTCCATGTAATAGCATCATGAGGTGGAAGCAATGTCGTACATGTGAGACTTCCACCCCAGAGATACACATTCCCTGAGCAGTCGTTCCACAGTTCCCATGTCTGACTCATAACTCAGTAAATGGCTATTCCATCCATCCAGTTCCTCACACCAAAGCCCTGGAGTTATCTTTGACTCCTTTCTCTCACTCAGCATCCAATGTGTCAGCAAATGCTGTTGACTTTACTTTCAAAATATATCCAGAATCCAACCACTTCTCACCACCTCCACCACTTTTACACTGGTCCAAACCACAATTCCCTCCCCCCACTGAATTCCAGCAAGAGCCTCTAACTGGATCCTGCTCCATCCTCACCCTCACTGTCAGGTCCCCACTCAGTAGCCAGAGTAATCCTGTTACAACTTCACTCAGATCATATCACTCTTCCGCTCAAAACTCTGCAATACCCCCTTTGTCCAATGCACACAGAGTAAAAGCCAGGGTCCTGACAGTGACCTCCTGGGCCCTACAAGATTCCTGCCCCCAAATCTAAGGTAACTCCTCCCCACTTCAACCAATACACTCCAACCAACACACCTATGTCAATCTTTGTGATGCTCTTCCGACAGTCCAGTAGCATTTCCATCTTGGGTCTTTACACTTGGAGTCCAGCTGCCTGCGACACTCTGTTCCCAAAGAACACATGGCCTGTTCCTTCATCTCCTTAAGTCTTTGCCCAAAGGCCACCTTCCTAGTAGGGCCCACCCCAATCATCTCTAAAATTGCAACTCCCAACTCCTGGCACTCCTCACCCCTTCTCTGCTTTGTTAACGCTATGACACTTATCATCACCTGACAAACTATTTATTTACTCATATACAGGTTGATAATCCATCTCCCTCTACTAGACTCTATGCTCTAGGAGGGCAGGAATTCTTGTCTGTTTTGTTCACTGCTGTATTGGTAGCACCCAGCAATGATGCTGGTCCTTAGTAAGTATTCAACAAATATCAATGAATGAATGAATGAATGAATTTATTTTTGGACTGTGTGCTGTGTACTTTACAACTCTAGACTTTCATATGTTTACTCCCAGACATTCCTTGATACACATACCGCAATATTTTCAGAGTCTGGAGCAGGCTATACTAAAGGAGGAAACAGAAGGCCTTGTAAGATTTCTGGAATCTTTTTGGATCAGATTCCATCCTTTAGAAGGTGAAGTTACACCAAGGTTCTAATGTATAGACAGGCCCATGTCAGCAGATCAGGGGAGTTGATACTGGTGCTTTTCCGTGTGTGGATCTACATCTAGTTTTAGGGGAGCTGGGCATGGAGCCGTTGTGGGAAGACAAAGCACACTGGCCGCCATGGCCATTTCTGCCTGTAATACCAACCACACACTCATGTCCAACACTGAGATTTTCTCCTATGAAACAGACACTCCCTCAAACAGGAGTATGACTGCAGAAAAGAAACTTTCCAATGGAAACTTGGGAAGTAAGAAGAATGTACTTACATGTCCAAAGATTCATTTTTTGATTTGAGATTGGTTTGGGGTTAGGGTAAAGTAGAAAAGGAAAGTTGAGAGTAATATGCTTTTTGAGGATTCTATTTTTTACAAAGAAAATAAGGATAACATGGAAAAGAAATATCTGATGAGCATTTCGATCAGTAGTATTATAAACATTTTTTTGGAGTTTATATGTGTGTGAGAGAAAGTAAGTAGAGAAGGAAAAATTAAAATAACACATTTTTTTTTCCAAAATGAAGTTTCTTAAATAGATCTGTTCTCTGTGCTTCTTTTTCTACTGTATAATCCCAAATTATCAGTTCACAGATTAGTCAATTTGATGACAAGAAAAAACAGTGTCATTAAAACCAGTGTTTCTCACTGAAGCACATCAGAATCACTTAATTCTGTTCCAAATACTGGAAATCACTTTATAACATTTTCCCAAAGAACTGATAAAAACAAATATATAAAGTTTAGGTGAAAATTGCTGCAAAAGTTTGCATCTGCCTAGACATTAGATTATTTTTTAAACATAATGATTGCCATGGTAAGAAAGAGAGAGAAAATTACATGGTTCACTTTTAGACTAAGTTGTTTAGAGAGAGACAAATTCCTCAATCATACATCTATGATTTTTCCTACCATTTCTCATTCCAATGACTACTTAAGAGGAAGCAAAGCCAATCGACTGGAGGGGTGTTACTCCTGATTAAACAGCAGTGTTTTCTCATTATTTCATTTTTGCAAATAATGAGACTCCAGCAAGACTGTGCATCCCTTCAGAGGAGAAGTTGTATCTTATGCTGCTCTTGTAAACAAGCACATAGTAGGTGCTCAGTAAATACCAACTGCCTTAACATTTCTGCTGGCAATGATTTAAAACCAGGACAAAGGTTATAAAATCATAAGCAGGCGAAGAAAAATTGGCCTGTACAAGTCAAGACTCCCTGTGAAAAAGCAAAGGACATACAAGGAAAAGAAAATGATGGAACAGAGTTGTGCACATTTGTGTTACACAGCAGAGTGAACCGCATTTCAGGAGTTTCAAACAACACTCTTAAAAAGTTAGCTTTGAAATAGGTATTTGGAAATGTGAATTCAGAGCTAAAATAAATTCTTACAGTTTTCATCCTGGGCAATGCATTGTAAAGGGATCCCAAAGAAAGACGTATAGCTGTCATTGTACCACACCAGAAGCTCGGTACCCCTGGGAATATCTATACAGGCTCGGTAGAATATATTCGACCTATTCAAAACAAAAGAAAACCCAGCTTAGTAATCGGTAGGACTCATGTGCCCCATCCACACTTTTATTGCCCCGAAAAAGTTCTGCCCGGCTTTCCACCTAAACAGTTTCTGTTTGTAATAAAATCTGCACCCACCTTATCGTTCCCAACAACCAATTAGAGCCTGTAACCTGGTATGATAAATAGCTCACAGTTTATTTCCACAGTGTCCCTCCACAGAACCTCTTGGCTGAAGAGACAGATATTTGGCCCGGGAGACAGCAGAAAGGAAGAGTTCATTAAAAAAAAAAAAAAAAAAAAAAAAATTCCATCTCATACTAATGAGAAAATTCTCTCTATTGGCAAACTGCAGACTCCGGTACCTTAACCTCACATATAAATTAATACTATTGATTTCTTATTTGAAGGGAAAGCATTGCGTATATTCTTACAACTTGGCATTGGGAGTTCTCAAATTTGTAATAAAATTAAGCAGCTTTGTGATATAAGGACTGAAAGAAATAAAAATCTTCCCCATTGCCTTTTTTCTAAAGTTTGATACAGGAGAAGAGAAAAACCCTCTTATGTGAAATGGATGGAAATTCAGTAAATACAAGAGGAGCACTTTACTCGGGCTGAAAGATTACACTCTGAAATGATGGAGTGAAGGTACCAAGAAATAACCATTTTTTTATAACAGCTGTGGCACTGTAAAGAAAAATCTACAGATTAAAAGAAAGAGGAGCCTGCCACCGGTTTTCTCAATGAAGAATTGCTACAAATATTAGCCTCAAGTTCAAGATAAAAGTGTTTAGGGTTGGTGGACCTTAAATTTAGCCTTTCTGTGAGGAATTGGCCATAGCAGGGCAATTTGTTCCTTGTATAACACTGCAGACATAAGGCGAAGCCTTCACCACATTTTTCATGGCAGTGAGATATGCACTTGTCAACATATTTTGTCACCACAAAGTGGCTCTTGGCAATAGTATCATAAAGATCAATAAAAAAAGTGCAGATTCTCAATATTTTACTTGCAGCTGCAAAAATTTCATTTATCTTGTTATTTTCCTTACTTGCTGCCATTCTGTCTCACGAGGGCACTGCTAGCTAAGCAGAATGTTTTTTCCCAACATTCTATGAATATCTGACAAAAACTCCAGCCAGCTGTCCGGACCTCTCTCCCCTTCCTCCCTCCGCACCTCCAAGAGCTGTGCATTTTATTAATTCTTTCCACTGCTACATAAAAAAATCAAAATTGGAGCCGGGCTATAAATCACTGGCATCTCCTAACTTGAGAAAAATTGAGTCGACTTTGTACTTCACCCTTGTAACATTTCATCTCTCGGTTTGGCTTCCCTTAATATAAACACAGCGCCCGGCAAATGAATGTGCTAAAACCAAATGACACACTTTGCCGCTGAAAGAGCAGAACTGTTTTCGAGCAATGGGTGGTCTTTTGAGGCACAGAGTAGGCCGAAAGGGGGAAAAAAATGTGTAAGCGTACACCGTTCCTTACAAGCGGGCAGAGCTTCCAAAACTCGCAGAAATCTCTGCATGTTGAAGCACATCAAAGGGATTTTTCCCTTTTCAGATAATATTTCCTTTGCTGACATGTATTTAGTATTGTGGTTGGATGACTCATAAAGATAGCTTCATGGCGTCCCAACGCAGCTGAAGCAGAACACACGCCAACAAACATTATTGTCAGCCTCAAAATAAAAACAAAACGTTCAGCTAAGGGTCAATCAATCAAGGGCGCTTTGAAGAAAATTCCATTTAGATATTACAAATCATAACAGAATGAATCTAAACCAGCTGACTTTCTGTGAAGAGGACATTCATGTACAATAAAAATTAGGCTGGCTCTTCGGGGTCCAACTTTTCTATTTTCTTACTCTTGGACGTGGTCACCAGTGATGGATGCCAGTTTTTAAATTGTGTTTTTGTAGTTCATTTTATAAAGATCTGAAGTAATCGAAAACAGATCGGCAGAGAGAACTTGATGTGTAAGTGCCATCAGGAAAGGGAGCAATAAAACCCACTTAATATTGACAGAAAGGTAACGACTTGCTCATACCCACCTTCCTCGTAGGGGTTTCTTATTTTCCCAAAGTCAGAATTTGCCTCAAGAGCTCCCTGGGTGCCCATGACAGAACCAGCCAATCTATCTCTTGCCAAATGGACAAGCAGAACCTTTACTAATTTTCTAGCTCCGAGGTTTATAAAAACTTCATGACAGAGATGCAGCTGCAGGGAAGGTGGGTGAAGCCCATATACAGACTGTAACCAGATCCCGTCGTGCACAAGTTCGTTTAAACCCTTATGTAATGAAAGATAACTGCCTAGGAAACCAAGGCAGTGAGTCACATGCTGCCCAAATATGTTCCTTTTGAATTTGGAGGCCTTTGGAGAGCAAGCCAGATTTGTGCAGCCTTTAACCTATAAGGGGAATGAAGCTTTTTTTTTAAGTCTTCATTTAAAAAAAAAAAAGAAAGAAAATGAAAATAAATCGTCATAGGCAGGACTCCAAGTTGCCGAGCAAGGGCCCTTCTGCTTTGATGTGTCTGTGGTGCCTGGTAAAGCTAAACAGTTGCTTCTGATTCGAAAGGGAACACGGCTGTTTATAACTGAGGTCATATATTTACATGGCACATGTTTTCGAGGGATTTTGAGAAAAGAAGGCTTAGTGGCAGGGCTTTTTTTCCTATGGGATCTGTCTTTGCCTTTTTGTCTCCACTCCAGCTTTTAGCAGTAAATGGAAATGCCTGACCAACAGGTGCACTGGGCAGGTGTGGCTTAGGATCTGGGAATCCACCTTGCTTCTATGCCCCTACCCCACCCCAGGCCTCCCTATGAGACTCTGGGCAATGGGGGTAGCTCCACCTCATCTTTGTTACCCTTTGGGCTTTGCCCAAATATCTCAGGAGACCAGAGCCTTCTCTATGCTCTGGAACCACCTCATCCCCTGAAACGTACTCTGAATTGTCTCAGGACCAAAGCCAAACGCTTTGGCACCTTTCAAGGGATCAGAAGAGGTTGCTCTGACTCAGCCAAGGCTGCCGAGCATAACGGTTTTAGACAAGCAGCTTTGGGAGGGTTGAGAGTTCCTGATTTCCCATGTCTTCGTACAAATCAAACTGTTCTCTCTAGGAGACAGCCAGACTGAAGGGGACTGAAGGCAAGCGACCTGGGGCTGAATCTCTAAACTCCCGTTTACGTGTGGACACGTCTGCTGGGGGGGAAATCCCTCCGAGTCAGTGAGTTCGCTGGGCTCACTCAGGCCATTATGACAGTTCAGGTGATGATGCGGAAGTAACTTTATCACATGCAGTGAGCGAAAAAGGCCTTCTCCTAGCATCTTTCTTCCTGAATTCTCAAGAAATTACTGTTACGAGAACTAAGGAGATATCACAAACCTAGCAAAAAAATTCCTGCCAGTCCTTGTAGAGTTCTTCAGGACTCGGCAGGATTTTTTCAAAACTAGCAGCAAGCCTGAATTTATATATGCAAGGCAAAGGGCTTCGGCTTTGTAAGCGGTAAATCAAGGTATACTTTACCTGTACTGAACTACTGTTAGATTCTGTTCTCCGCAGTGCCTTGCACATCGGATATACCTCATCCAGCTCGACTTACTAGGTTCCCCACCATCAATAAAGTGCTGTAGTGTCCCATCTTGGTCATATATCTAGAGAAGAGGTCAGAAGGTCAAGTAGTTAGAACGAATCATCAGCAATCATTTTCCCTGCTTCCCTTGGTGTCTTTATGTGTCGGCTGCAGCAATTTATCGCCCGTAGGTTTGCTAGTGCTTATGAATGCTTGTGGAAACTCAACTGGAATAACAGAAGAAAAACATTTTCTGGTGATGCAAGTTAATCAGGTTTTTCTTATCAAGCCAATCTTCCCTTTATTAAATATATTTGTGGCATCTCAAGGATGTGAGTGACCATGTTTCCCAAAGAATATTTAACCTCTTTTGACAGGCTACTCTTAAGTAATGAGCTGCTGGGTAAACAAAGCAAGCTGAGAGGCGAGGCCACGCTGATATGGCTGGAACATCCACATGAGAGGCCCTGCTCTCAAACGCATAACTGTTCGAAGGCATTCGGGAGGCAGGGACCGTCTGCTTAACAAGCTGGGTGACACCTAGCAGAGGCTGGAGCGTTATGGAGCTGTATCACACTGATAAAACAGACTCTGATTCAGATGAAATAAACGGACTCTCACCTCGCAGAAGATGTAGGACTTCAGCTGTCAGGACCTGAAACTATTAGGAGAGGAGTCATGAAAAAAGAGAGACCCTCACAAAGGGAAAGAAAAAATAATAATAACTGTTTCCTATGGATTTTTAATGTCTTAACTAAGGTTGGTCTAATAGTTATTGCCTTAGGTCACCTCAAGCAGATTTTCTTTCAAGATCACATTCAAGGAAATGAAATCTGCTTCAAACCAGGCAATAAGTGTGGGACAAAAAGTCTTCTGCGAAACAACTAGCCAGCCTAGGACATGCGGAGTCAGTGCTGACAGCAGAGACAATCGGCTCTCACTTCCAGAAACCAGGTCGGCCCTGGGTACCTTGAAGGCTGTGGTATCTAGAGGAGTGGGAGATCCGGGGTTATATATGTACGGCAATTCTCAAAGGTCATCTTCAGCCCTGGGGGCAGCCAGGAAGCAAGGGGTACAGTTCTCAGAAGGACCATGGCAAAATTGGACCTTTTCAAATAAAATCAGCAGGAAGATTCTGTTCCCCAGAGCATCCTGAGAAAATACGTTTTACCTTTGCTAATCAGCCTTTCCACTTTTCCTTTCCAAGTAGACACAGAGATAAGTCTCACAGAGAGCCTCACTGGTTACATTTCAGCCCTAAAATTAGTAGGGTCATTCATATTAATTTAGCTCAGTATTTCTATTCTGGAGGCCAAAGGGCTTAGTGATGACAGTTCTTTTTATCATCACCAGTCATTTTAAAATAGCTGATTTTTTTCTTTTTTTGGCTTTTCTTGAACTCATTTGTCTTCACCCCCAATCTTTCCACTAACCCCCAGAAACAGAAGAGAGACACCAATCTAACCAATACAATTGTTGGAGAAGTTATAACTGGGTAGCAGGCCAGAGTGATCACAGCTGATAATCAATGTAGCCTGAGAAGAATGAAGAGATTCCTGGATTATATTATATTTAAGATTAATGACTTTAAATTCCTAGTTCAGGGATGATGGCAGAGAATGGAAACATTTCATGCAGTGGATACATCTGCTCTGTGAGCAACCTAATGACAAATTTCATATTTAGGTTAGGTTATTACACTGTACTTATTTTGTTGTTGTTGCCTTTGTTTTCGTTTTAGGAAACTGGTTCAAAGGCTCAAAGTCTCAACCCTGAGTCTGCTGTTGACAACCCATGCGACACTGAACAAAGCCATCAGTTCTTTGAATGCCACTGTTTGTCTATAATGGAGCTCAAAATGTTGATGATCCAGCCCCCTGCCCTGTCCTTCCCCATGAACAAACCACCCATGACAACTGCTAGTGAAAATAATGACACATTTGGAGAAGCGCAGTTCTCCTTTGTGCTTGTAGCTAATGTCCTCAACAGCAAGTAAAACTCTCTAACGTCTGTATGTAGTCGTGGGTGTTGTCTTGAGCGTTAGCTCATTTGAACACCAGACACTAGCCAGTCAGTCTTGAAAATGAGTATAAAAAAGTGTTTCCTTCTTTATCCATTCATGTATATGTAGAGCTGATTCACTTTGTTATAAAGCAGAAACTAACACACCATTGTAAACAATTATACTCCAATAAAGATGTTAAAAAAAAACAAGTGTTTCCTCCCACACTGTTTCAACAATAGTCTCCTTAAACTAAGTATATTGTGATTACAGGAATCCTACAATTTTTGCCTACCTGGTGAAACTCCTCTCACCTTGAGGAAAGTAGATGGTTATTTGTCAGGCTTTCCCCAAATATCACACAATGAGCGCATAGCACGAGGTTGAGCCTCCCTGGCTTCAGCCTGATACCGATATCACACGATTTCACATGAAACTGATGAAAATCCCATGTAGCTAGTTGGATCGCACAAGAGTGCATCCAGCCAGAGTTGAGGAAACTCATTCAACCTTGACACTGTTCTTTCCCTCAACCCCCCAGAGCCCAGCTATCACCAGATCCAGCTGAATCTGCCTCCTAAACATCTCTCCCTCTCCACTGTCACCATCCTGCCCAAACCAGTTTCCTCTCTTGCCTGAAGGACTACAAAAGTCCCTTAACTGATCTTCCTGCAGCTTCTTCAGGCCCTTCCAACCTAGTCTCTAAAGTATAGCCAGAGTGATCTTTCAAAACACGAATCTGATGATATGTTTTTCAACCCCCGCCCCAAAATAAAAGCTTCATAAATGTCATAAAATGTCAAGTCATAACAACATATATTCACAGCATGTGAAATTTCCTCAAGGGTGCCCATCACGCTAATACGAACAGCACCTCCAACCTAAGTTATTTAGGGAGGTGGGTCGAAAACACGTGCCTTTGCAGTTGGCTCAAGACCATCCTGGAGCACTTTCTGGCTTCTGCTGTTAGGAGTTAACATTTAAACTGTGTTTCTTGAAAGAGAAACAATGGGCCAGAAGGCAGTGATGCCTATTTCTGTTCATTTTCCTAATAGAAGTAGATAAAATTGGGAGAACCAAGATACCCACATGTGCACGCTAAAGAGGAACTAAAGACGACTTCTCGGAAAAGCTCTGGGTCCTAATTTGAGTCTTATTATTACTCTCCATCATTAGCTCAAGTTTGCTTCCATTTAAGAGCTTAGTTAAAAAAAAATTTTTTTAAAGATGGCGATAAAATTCTGCATGTATCCGAACTATACAAGAACACTGTCCCTGTATCCAGATGGGCTGACATTATTCCTTCTAGGAGAGGAGGAACCACGAGTGGGGAAATGTTTCAGCAGATTTCAGTCTAGAGCAGCTGCAACAATTTCAAGGTCGGGACGTTGTTCTTGGAAGCCGCATTAACATCTACATTTGTGTGACGCTAAAATGTAATTTTAAGCTAGATACCTAATAGGTCTAAAAATTTTAAGGAATCTAAGGAGATGTATTAATGCCAAGACCAAGAGTTATTTTGTTTTTATTACCTTTCAAAAGATTTAAAATAAGCAGAAAAATATCAAAAATCATGCATAAAGTGTTTAGACAATCTCCTCAGGACTGATGACAATGCCGAAAAGGTCAGAAATTGTATTCATTCAAATGGTGAGAACGAAGGTAAGAGTTAAATTTAGATTAGGAAAAAAATTCCTTGAAAGAACCCTTGAATCAAGCACAGTTTTGCTGGAAACTGTGCACTTTATTCTGAATGAATATGAACCACCAAAGTTTTAATATTTGCTCTGTTTTTTCTAAGGAAGCTGAACAAATGACCCTCTGGAGGTAGGGGAAACACATGTAAAGAAACACACAGGATACTTGGTAGGAAAAGGGTTAAATTTTGTAATGGAAACTCCTCAAAGCTGTAGAAAGTATATTCGTTTTACAAAGCTAATCCTAGCATTGCTGAAAGGGAATATAAAATGGCACAGTCACATTGGAGAACATTTTGGCAATATTGAAATAAAGTTGACAATGCATATTTCCTGTGACTCAGCAATTTCACTTCTAGGAAATTACTCCAGTGAAACTCTGATACATGTGCCTAAGGAGATGAGTTCAAGGGCATTCACTGTGGCACAGCTTATAACAGTAAATAATTAGAAATAAGAGAAATATCCATCATCAGAAGAATAAATTCATTGTGGTTTATTTATTCAACAAAAAAGTACAAAACACTTAAAATGAATGAACTAGACCTGTTTGCATTAAGATCTAGTTGATATAAACATCAAAAACATAATGTTGATTGAGAAAATCAGGTTGCAGATTAAAGTATATGATATCATTTGTCAACACTTCAAAATATACAAAATAACACCCTAATAGTATCTTTTATAAGAGTGTATATTGTAATATACATATAGCAATATGCCTATCTATATGTATCTATACATATAGTACAATTCTGAACAGACACATAGGAAGGATTCATGATAACTTCATCAGAGTCCTGGCTTTGGAAAGAAAGGGATGGAAGGAAAACAAAGGGAACTCACATGTATCTGAAATGCTTCATTTAAAAAAAAAAAAAAAAGATTCTGAAGCAAATATGGCAAAGTGTGAACACTCACTTTTTTGGTGGTTTGTATATGGCATTTATATATTATACTTTGGACTTTTCTGATTTTTTTTTAAATCAAAGAGAGAAAAATAAATGAAAAGAAAGCCTAGCCATTTATTTCTCTGTACTTCAATTTTTGCATGTGTTGTTAAAATACAGAAGCCTACTATCTTACCCAAGGTTAAAAACTGTATCTGTGTTATCCTCCTGGGAAACTCTTGGTAATATGTATCACTACATTATCAGCCACTGATTTCCTTCCTGATTGTTTTGTTGCTATTTTAAAACCACTGGTTTTGGTCTGTACTTTTTCTTTTATCCTGTATCAGCGGGAGTAGAAAGATAAGTAGGGGGGAGAGCTCGTTCTTACCTTTTTAAGGAAATTTTTATAGTTTTCAACCCAATAATATTTACTTAAATGCCACACATGTGGTTGAGATAATGATCACACAAATTGTCGCTCATTATAAACCACGCGTAGATTAACTGAAAACCACCATGTGAAAGGCATTTCATGCAATCCCGAAGATCAGGAAACTGCATTCTCTCCTATGATCTTATTTTCCTAGAACAAGAATCTATTTTAAATGAGAACAACATGAGTAAAAACTGCACCAGTGTTGTGTCCTAAAAACACTGGTCGTGAGTGGCTTGTCCACAGCTTTGTCATTTATGAATGCTGCCAACTAACATTAACAATAATAATAATCATAGAAACAATGTAAGCCAGTGACTGACTTGGGCCCATTTTAACATAATAGCAAGAAAACCATCTTCTGAATGATAAGAATTTGTGTATATTGGTGGCTCTGAGCAATCTGTTTCTCTAAAGCAACATTTGCAAACTGGTGGCCCTCCGGCTGAATTCACGTAATTGACCGATTTTGTTTTCTCTCCGGTGTTTTAAAATTTTGGAAATTTTATCTAATTTCTAATTTTTCTTGAGAAAAAAAAATCAAAAGATAGGTCCCCAATCTCTGGCACTAATCCACAGAAACTGAGGCCCCTTCAAAGTGGCCCCTTTAGATTAGCCATGGGCTTTTCTCCTTCTCCATACTCCCTACTACTCCCTATCCTTAAGTGTTCCTTACTTCACTCATTTACTTAGCTGCTTGGCCTCATAAAGCATTTAAGTTGGTAATTCCAGCTGTAAAGGAATTATTGCTACCCCGTGAAAATCAGTCTGCTACCACTGCGGGCACTTTCAAGAAAACCTGTTTGAACTGACAGCCTGGAAACATTGCAAACATTGATCCCTTGGGTGCTGCCCAGAAGCCATCATCTGACCAAGATCCAAGCATCTGTGCTGTAGTTTTCCAGGGAGTGGGAGTGCAGAGAAGAGAGTTCATTTCTTTTATTTTTACCAGAAGAGGCTTTCAATAATCTTTTTAAGCAAGGGGTCCGTTTTAAGTCAAAGAAGTCATAAATGTAATTACACTATAAAAACAGACAAAAGTTGCTGTGGTCTACTATAAGAACAGATAAAAAGCAAGTCCACCAGGAAGCACCCCACCAGCTCAGCGAACCTCACCTTTGCTGTCTGCCGCAGTCACTGGGACATCACCAAGGGCCCACAGTGAAGCGGGGACCCTGTTTGAAAAATCACAGGCAGAGCACTTCCTCCACTAGATAGGCTTCAGTCACCAACTCTGCTAGACAGCTGAGTACCTTGGCTAAGTTTAGAGGCCAGGGAAATGAGATTTGGAAGAAATCTCAGAGATGGCCTGTTCTAACCTGATCAGTTTGCAGTCAGCCCTTGGTTCTCGTGCAAGTTCCGCATCCGCATATTCAGCCAATCGCGGAGGGCGCACAGACACAAGGGCAGAGGGCCGAATGCACCATGCTGGCTTATACAGGGCAGCGGTCCCCAACCTTTTTGGCACCGGGACCAGTTTCATAGAAGACAATTTTTCCACGGATCGGGATAGGGGGTGGGAATGGTTTCGGGATGATTCAAGCGCATTACATGAATTGTGCACTTTGTTTCTATTATTATTACACTGTAATATATAATGAAATAATTATACAACTCACCATAACTACTCACTCACATGCAGAATCAGTGGGAGCCCTGAGCTTGTTTTCACTTGCCACTCACTGATAGAGTTTTGATATGAGTCTGCAAGCAATTGATTTATTATGGTCTCTGTGCAGTCAAACCTCTCTGCTAATGATAATCTGTATTTGCAGCTGCTCCCCAGCGCCCAGCCTCAGCTCTACCTCAGATCATCAGGCATTAGATTCTCTTAAGGAGCGTGCAACCTAGATCCCTCGCATGCGCAGTTCACAGTAGGGTTCGTGCTCCTCTGAGAATCTAACGCCACCACTGATCTGACAGGAGGCGGAGCTCAGGCGGTAATGCGAGCGATGGGGTGCAGCTGTAAATACGGATGAAGCTCGCTCGCTCGCTCACCCACCACTCACTTCCTGCTGCGCGGCCCGGTTCCTAACAGGCCACAGACCAGTCCCGGTCTGTGGCCCAGGGGTTGGGGACCCCCGATATAGGGGACTTGAGCATCCACAGAATGGGGTATCCGTGGTGGGTCCTGGAACTGATCCCCTACAGATACCAAGGGACGACTATATACATAAGGGAAAGGGGTCTCCAAAAGTGAGTGACTTAGACAAACTGAGACTCTAGTCCATGGCAGAATGAGGCCTCCTCACACCTCATTTAATCCTACAGATAGTCTAAAGAGAGCCACGGACCTTAAACAAAAGGAACTTGAATTATAACTTAAACATTAATCTGCTCCTCCCAGAACTGGGGTCTCTGAATTTTGGCATGGAGAAAAGGAAATAGAAAACGTCCGAAGGTTTTATTTGATAGTATTAGCCAATTTTCAGAGAGTAGGGAGACATCTCAAGCTCCCTCTCATACGATTCCACACCGTGGCATGTCCCCGTGCCTAGGCCCAAGCAGCAGCATTGGGTCATGTGCGGAAACACCAGTCTCCTTCAGTTTTCCCCCAGAATTTGAGGTGAGGGTGCATATTTTATGTCCAAACATCTAACACAAGGCCTAACACGTTGGCGGAACTCAAAACATGCTGAAGTGAACTGAAATGAATCCTCACAATAATTCTATAGCTTCTTAAAGATCTCAGGTTTTATTCAAAGCTTGAGAAGAAATCGCCACTAAATGCAATTAAAACTTCATTCTAAGCGCTAACGACCAGGGCTTTTTAAAGAAAATATTACATCCTTTTTGAACCTAACTTCTTTCAATTCTATGAAATGCAAAGGTGGTTTTCATATGATGATTAAAATGTAAGAAACAATTACCATAGAAATGGGTCAAGAAGAGGTCTTGGGGAGTTTTCCAGTTTAGACCTGAGAACCCAGCACTGTTTTAAGTCCCTTCACAGCACATGGAAGATCCAGGGAAGAACAGATACAAGGAGGGTTTCTCAGATCTCCTCCACCTATTCTCTACACACTACCTTTAGACGACCCCATCTTTCTGTAAAATTCAGAAAACAAGGGCTTCAATAATCAAGTGTATTAGTCATTTGAGAAACTGAATTGAAAACTATACTGTTTGGCAAGATGGATAAAAATGTTTTACTGTGAGATTCCTTTGTATCAGAAGATAGAGGTGCAATATTTTGTTATACAACTGTTTACACAAAAGAATAATTCTTGACTGTTTGGACTGAAAAGGTAAAAAACACAATACCTTTGTTGCTCAATAAAATATTTTACTTTTAATCGTATGGTTGTTAGAGGAGAATTTCTAAAGTATTACCAATGAAAACATGCAATAGGAGCCACCCCAGTCAGGAGGAACTGGAGAGGGTAGAGGGCAGAGGTTAAGAGCACGCGTGTGGGTGTCAGCTCCAATGTGTGTGAGTTACAATCACAGCTTCACCTCGGATGGCCAAGTGACTTTGGGCAGTTACTTAACCTCCTGAGGAAGCTGAGACCTTCTTTGAAAAAAAGGGTGTTAATGACAGTCCCAGTCAAAGGGCTGATATGAAAATCAAATGAGCTAGTATATGTAAAGGACTTAAATCAGCGCTGGCCACACGGTAAGAGTCCAAAAAGCATTAGCTATCCTTAGGCCATCACTATAATTAGATGGGAAATGTCAGCCTGGACTTCATCTACTAACCTGCTCGTGGACACTGACCACAAGATAATACATGTGGCATTTGCAAACTCATTACTGCTAAGATTACAAGACCGGAACATTACAAGCTCATTGAGGGCAGGAATGCATTTTAAATATTTTAAGATTTTAACCATCAGTACCTTACACAAAGCTTTGTGCATACCAGGAAATCAACTTTTGTTCAAAGAGAGAGAAGGAAAAATTGGGAATAACATAAAGGGGGTATAGGAATAAACCAGTCATTCTAGTTTATGTTTTTGCCCCCCCAATGAGTCTATCCAAAAATAAAACAAAATATAAAAAATGCTGGATGAATGTGAATACTATCTAGAAAACAGTAAGGAAGCATTTCTTCAGTTCTACATTTTCCATTTCTTAAAGTTAACACAGTGTTACAAACATGTAATCCAAAAGACACAGGCACCCACCACACCTTTAAGAGCATTCCTGGAGTATCTCTGTAACTAACAGGTTGTTACAAGCATTTTAATTAACTGTGGCTTCAGCCCTCTTACTGAACGTCCCCTACCATGTAGGACTGCTTCACCTCTGAAGACACTGACATTTCTGGCCAGAGGAGGCTCCAACTCACAGTGCCTCATGTCTACATGAGCACTGAACACGGTCAAGGTAGGTGAGCTGTCTGTGCAGTCAAATGCACCTGGGTGAGGAGCAGGGGACATTTGTGGATGGCAGCCTTGAGCATCAGGTCGACAGGGAGCACTGCCAGCCATGGTTTCTGGGCACTGCTTCCCAATCTAGAGAGGAAGACAGCAAGAACCACACCACTGTGGTCTCCTAAAAGCTTTTCTTGTAGACTTTCAACTCAAGCTAAGTCAAACCTTGAGAAGAGAGACCACAAAACAATACTTTAGAAATGAGTTAAGCAGGAACTCTCTGGCGGTCCGGTGGAAGGACTCTGTGTTTTCACTGCCAAGGGTACGGGTCTGATCCCTGGTCAGGGAACTAAGATCCTGCAAGCTGTGTGTCTCCACCAAAAAAAAAAAAAAATGAGTGAAGCATCTGCCTCCACCCTAACACAAAGAAAGAACAGCAGCTAATAAGCAGGTCATACACATCTGAGCGGGATTTTAGTTTATAAAATACTTTCCCAAGCTTAATTGATCCTTACAACTGACCTAGAAGGTAGGCTGGAACATTTATTCCATTTTACAGATCAGAAAGTTTGGGCTGAGAAAGGTGAAGTGACTTGCCCACAGTCATATAGTGGGTCTGTGAGTGTGACAAGGATGAAACCCTCCTGAATCATGGGCCACCATGTGACTGTTGTTTTTATCACATCCCATTTGTCTTATCAGAGAGAACTAGCCGAGCTTTTTCATTAAAAGCACCTGAAACTCTTCAAAGGAAGGACTGAGGGCCATGAAAATGTCCATAATGATTAATAATGTCATTATCAAATTCCTATGTTCAGAGCAAATGAAAATTTAGTGAGAATTACTTAACCTCTTAGTCAAATTTACACAAAGCAACCATGCAATGGACAAAGACACCACTCCCCCACTCTGTAAAACCCACTCTCCTTCCACTGGCAATGTGTCATAATGACCAGGACCACCAAAAAAACAGCCAGAGCGTAAGTCTGTGGATGAAGATGCATATTCTAAAATGAAAGTTCCTTCATTAAAGCAAATACTCGTTAGTGTGGCCAGATTTATTTGTGTTCAGTTTTTCCACTTTTTTCTCAAATATATAATACTATACATGTTTTTTCATTTCAAAAATTTCTCCCTCCATTAGAATTAACTTATTTTGTTGTGATTTTTCATAAGAAAACTCTTCCCTCTCATTTTGGTTTGGAGTATTTTGGAATATCTGGAATGCCAAGGTTTTGAGTTGAGGCTTCAAAGGTCAAGAAATGAGTAATGGTTATATACACCGTTGCCGTATTTTCAGTAATGCTGATATAAAGCTATATACTGTACTTTGTCAATTCACATTCATCAAGTTCCAGAAATATTAGAAAATCATTAGAGGTTTATGTTGACTTTGCAGATAATACTAACACATAAGTCAAGACTGAAATATGGTAATCAGAAAAACAGTTGAAAAGTGTCAATAAACCGTAAAACACTGGTGGTGGTATCCGTGAAGCCTGCCTCAGAGAGCCAGGCGTGGGAAGAGATGAGATGGGTGTTTTGGTCACACTGTGGGGCAGCAGCTGTGAGGCTGCAGGCTGGCAGAGGAGAGTGGGTGACTGAGGATTCCAGCATGGAGATCGGGAGCTCCCGAGAGCCTCTGAGCATTTGGTGAATCCCTTTATCTCCGAGGATGGCAGTGGTCATCCATACAAAGCCTGCCATCCATCGATCCAGATTCTTCTTCAGACATCCTCTGTCTGTTGATCAGAGGGAAGACTTTGGGGATCAGGCCTGCATTATCAGGACTTTGTCTGTGATCCGAACAAGCCACTGAACCTTTAACTTTTCACTTGGCAGAAGCATATATGCTGAAAAAGTCCTGACAGTTCATTCATTTTGCTCCATCCTGGAGCCCGCTGATGCCTGACTGGGGAGACCCACCCTCTTTGATGTTGTCCTCTTTTGAGAGTGCCCTGCTGTGAAAAAAAGTTTTATCCATCCAAATTAAAGAGAAATATTTCTGCATCCAGCTGTGAGCTGTGACACGTTTGCCATTTTTCAGGGCACTGGCTTGGTGCCATCCGCAGGCTCGGCTGCAAACTTATCTTTTCCCCTTTCCTCTGTCACAACAGTAATACCCACAGTGCACAACTGTCTCCAGTATCCATACAACAACTACACTGAAAAGGAAAATACCGCTAATCCTATATTGCTAAGAACAGCCTTGGAAATATTTTCATGCAGCAATTTACCTTTCATTTCTTTCCTTTTTTTTTTTTTTTTGTATCAGCACTAATGTCTTTCACAAACTGTAAAATCTTTGATGTAAGCCACCCATTCAAAGACTGCTTTTACTCTTTTTTTAAAAAATCCAGTTTTAATTAAAGTAACCAGCAAGAAGTCCTGACCAAATGAAATGAATTTGAATCCTGTGAAAACTTGTTTCATATGTACTGGGTCCACACTTAAAAATGGACATTTGTTCAGTGGAGAGAGCTCTGTGTAAATGAAGAAAAACTCTCATGAAAGCTTGAATAAACATTCAGATCTAAGTAATCAAGAAAGCCTGTATCTTCTCATATTTGTTAAATGCCACTGGGGCTTATAAAGACTGCTGCCACGAACTGTATGTATTATAAACAAAGGGCAGCTCACAGTATTACCACGTTTTCCTCTATCTACTGAGATGAACGAGCGAAACACCACAGCTTCCAGCCACCCTCCCATTCTGGCCCTTCTTGATCTTCTCTCATTTTCACTTTGGCTGAGGTGGAAAGGGATCCGTGGAACCAGATCTCAGCACTGAGCCTCAGAGAATCCCGCCTTATGACTGATCTCAGACTCTGACTAGTGAACACGCACAGCTACGCTCCATCCTTTCTCAAATCAGTGAGAGGTGGGTTTTGAAAAAATTAAACAACAACGTGCTCCTTGTGAGAAAGCATCAATTTCGGAAAATTAAACCACAGGGAAATTTGAATGAACATACTCCTACAGTTGGAAAAACAAAGCCTTAGTTTTCTACCAAATAGGAAAGGGGACCATTATTTTGTTAAAATAATCCTAGAAATATTACCAGTGTGAACTGCTGGGATTTGCACATTATCTATGATAGTGTAGCAAATAGTTCCACACTTGAAAGCTACGAAAGAACACAGTAAAGTGAGTGCATTGTGGTAAGCACTTGAATTCTCCATATGGTTCATGCACTGTATCTCATGGGGTACTATTTAACCCTTACTGTAGTAGAAATTACTGGTTTATAAATTCCACGGGGTATGATACTATACAGACCTTTAGACCTTGATGAAAATGATTAGTGATTTTATACTTCAGCATGGTAGCTATAATTTCCAAGAAGCAGCTTGGACCAAAGCCTAGGTGCAAACTGCTATGTTAGTGATAATATTAAAAAACTTACAAGGTACTAAGTGGGGAATGTTTGCAAAGAGAATGTCCCTAAAAAATCAGAGCGAGGCTACTTCCATGTATGTGTAGACACACACACACCATGCCCTAGAGGTCACCCTCCTTTTTTTAGTAAGAACTTTCTGAAGACACAGAACGTTTGTTCCAATGAAATCATGGTTTCCTATGGTTTTACTTCTTTTCAAAGTAGTCTACAGCTTTATTTCTTCACTGCAATGTGTCACTCTCTAAATTATTATGTTTTCTCAAGTCTACGACATTCTTTTCCTAACCACACCAATAAAGTGTGATTGTCAGACACGCTTTATTAAGGGGAAAGTGACCATCTGTTGAGCGTAGAAAACATATTTTCAGATCTTAAATAATTTAGGAGACATTCCTTACATCAAGTTGGGACAGTACCAAGCATGCCCTCAATTCCCAATTTACACCATCATGCCTTGGATCACAGGAGAATGGAAGAAACAAAATAAATCCTAGATTCAGGGTGCTCAAGAAAGTGAGAGTGTGGAGGCTAAAGCAGGCCTAAACCAGGTGGTCTCAAGGGAGAGCCCCCTGAGCTTGCTGTCCTCCCAAGATAACTGCTTACAGGCAAAACCGAGTGAAATTCCAAGTTTGTCTTGGAGCAAGAAACATGGGAGAGGGATGAAATTTGGCTTCTCAGAACCATTCTTCTCGAAGGAAGGTTTGCACAGTTGTGCAGAGGACTGAATGATCACATTGGTTTGCCATAGATCTCCTCCCCATCAAGATCCAGGAGACGAGGCAGCAAGGACAGAAGGTCATGGCAGTAATGGTGAGCCTTGAATGGAGACTTCTGACTTCCCAGACAGCATTCTTTCAACAAACATTTAGAAAGCAGCTACTATGTGCCAGCCACCGTGCTTAGTGCAGGGCATTAAAAACTTAAGACCCGGTCCCAACCCTCAAGCAATTTACAGTTCAATAGGAGAGATACACACTTAAACAAATCAGAAGACATTTATTCTGGCATGACCATCTGTAGATTTTCCCATCCAATCTTTGAACATTTGTCTAGAATGGGGTTCCTAGGTGTAGGAAGGGTAATCCATTACAATTCTGTAAAAAGGACATCGGGACTTGAAGAGTTAAAGCTAACTATCTAAACAAATTGTAGACTGTGAAGGCAGCATTAAACAAACATTTAATTAAAATCTGCCAGACTATAACCTCAATGAGGGCAAAGATAAAATGTCTTGTTTGCTATAGTTTCCCTAACGGTTAACAGAGAGCTCAGCATACTGTAGTGCTTGGTGTTCAATAAATGTCTGTTGGTTAGTTGGTTTAGTGGGTGGATGGGTGGATGAGTAGATGGGTGGATGGGTGGGTGAATGGGTGGATGGGTGGGTGGATGGGTGGGTAGATGGATGGGAGGGTGGATGGGAGGCTGGATGGGAGGGTGGATGGGTGGATGGGTGGATGGGTGGATGGGTGGGTGGATGGGAAGGTGGGTGGGTGGGTGGGTGGGTGGCTGGGTAGATAGATGAATGAATGGAGAGTCAGAAGGATACAGGTGATAGGATAAGGTGCCTTCTAGGTACCCAAGCACTAAAGGCTGGACCATGTCTTTCTGCCCTCTGGGCAGGCCAACACATCTAAGGCAGAATTGAATATCCAAGTGGGAAAATTTTAAGGAATGCGACATTGCCGAAAAAGTGTACTTTTCCTTACTAACTAAAATTAACAGTACTTTTATTATTTTCCCCCTAGTTCTTTGTTTCTTTTTTAAATTTCAGTTTTACTGAAGTATAACTGACAAATAAAATTGTAAGACATTTAAAGTGTACATGGTGATAATTTGATATACATGGTAAAAGGATTTCCTCCCCTTCTAGTTACTTAACACATCCATCACTTCACAGACTTATCTTTTTTTTTTTTTTTTTTTTTTTTGGTAAGAACATTTAAGTTCCTTTAAAAATGTTCAATTGTCTCTGCAGAGCAGAGGTCACTGCAAAGCAGCTGGATGGAGACTTCAGTCAACGGCAAGGCCAGAGCCTGGCACATACCTGCCTCTCTGCAGTTGTCCCCTCTCATCCCCCCACCCCCCACCAAATCTGCCCCCTGCTGTGGTCACTGTTACTATCTCTAGTCTTCTCTTTAGGTGGCTCATTTTCTACCTTCCATCATCCTTCCAGCCCTCTCTTCTGGGCCCAGTGCTTGCCCTCATCAGGCTCCCAGTAACTGAGACTTACACCCAGTTTTGAGTGTAGGTCAACATGCTGCTCCTGGAAAGAATTTTTGCATTTAGAGCTTTATCTTCAAGTGAGGCTTGAAAGGGGGTCTGCCTTTTGAAAGGAATTTGAAGTACCATAATAAGGGCTGAAGTCATCCTGGGGAGGACAAATGACCATCCCTGGGACCCTTCTATTGCACAGATAGATGGTCCGTTTTGGTCCTCAGTAGAGGTGCAGGGTGAGGCCACTGACTGTGCCGCTACAGCTCCAGGTCAAGGACACAGGTATCTTTGGAAGTGTTGGGGGCCTGGAGGAGAAGGTCAGGGACTCTGGGCAACCCCAGCTCCTCCTGCAGAAGCATTTTCTGCAGATCCTCTCCAGGGGGTGCCGGCAGTGCCACTCAGCCTCACTTACATAAAGAGCCTCAAATTTAGACCTTTGAAGTCATTTCCAAATGAGGTTATACCTACAATCAGGAGACAGACTGACAGGATTAAAAGAAGGCAGCCTTTGCAAACTCTGAACTTGGGTCCTTTGACCAGACCACACTGCCTGAAGTAAACCATAAATTAACATTTTTATGAATCCTGTAATTAACTTATGAATAGTGCAATTATATGTTTCTGGTATTAAAAGCATTAAGTTGTTAAAGATAAACATTTAAAGTATACCACTGTTTTTGTAACCCTGTTTCGGCATTTTTTCATTTTTCCATATATCAAGGACCTCAAAAACTGGAAGTTGCCCAGGTCTCTAAACAGCCCTGGTTAGGGCTTGTTAATAAAGCTCCTTTTACACAGTCAGGCCAGAGGGCTGGCCAGTGTGTAGCCGACATGGTATTTTCCCACAGAGAGACAGTCCTGTGTTCCTGGATCCGCAGTCAAGTCCTCAAGGCATGATTCCCCAGAAATCCAACCAAGAAAAGTAGTAAACCTGAACGTCTGAGGCACAAGGTATGCAAATCTCTGGCTAGCGGAGGTGTGACTAATGTCAACACCCAAAGAAAACCAACACCTAGTTATCACATTGTTAGAACATGCATGCTTCCTAACTTTTAGACAAGACTTAGGATTCCTTTCTTTCCACAGGAAGCATCTGTGGGCTGAAAGGAAAGAATGGAAAGAGATCTCTCACACCAGGGTCCATAGCGAGGTTTCAGGCAAGGCTCCAAATACCTTGAATCTCAAGAAAATGACATATGTGCATATGGGTAATCTTCTGGGAAGAAGTTCTGTAGATTTAGTGGATTCTCAAAGGGGGTGTGTTTACACACACACACACACACACATGAAACTACTGCCAGATTCTACACATTCAGATAGGAGAAAGTACTGAATGAAGAAATGGAAATGAGACCATCTGTGGATGAGCTAGAATCCTTGAAGTGTTTTATGTACTTTTGGTGAGGTTCTCTTTAAGGACTGATAAGCTTCTTTGGGTCTCTGAATTATCTGATCTCATTCTCATTTCCTCTTCTCTGAAGCTAGGGACTCTGAGCTTTCCGTGATCCCTTTACTGGATCATTTTGTATTTGATTACAATTGTGTTTTGTTGTACTGGTTTTGTCTAAAACTCTGACCACATTTTCATGACCATTAGAAAAGTAAACTGGAATAGTAAACCTTTGGTTGGTTTATTTCATAAGACATATTTTTAGTTTAGAGATCATGTGAGTGGGCCAGATTGCACTGGATGGCTCAGTGTTTCAGCTCGGTGGACGTTAAGCATTCTGGATTTAGTGAGTCAATGGTTATTAATACTCCAAAGCATTCCCTTTCAACTTTGATCAAACCCTTTGATGCCACCATTTTTTCCTACTAAAAAGAAAGTATATAGTCACACTAAATCAGCCCACCCAATAGAACTGCTTGCTTTGTAAACTGTAAAGTTTTTCTAAATTAAGGCATTATTTACCTTCTTCGGCCTTATGCCTTTATATTTCCTAATTAATTCATTGGTAGATGAGCTACAAAATAGGAATCCTGGGTTCTAATTCTGACCTGGTCAGTACTAACTTTGTGATGTAGATAAGTCACTTAACCTGACTTTTCAAGTCCTCCAATGTGAAGTATGGGTGTTAAATTAGATGATTTTCAGGATCTTCCAGCTCAACTTCCATGATCCTATGAATTGATGACTATGTAAATATGTCTTAAATATAAGTACTTGGTTGCTGGAACTCGGAAGGATAAAAGCTATAACAACCATTTCGAGTACATATAAAAATATTTTGATGTCCAATAAGGGGGGGGAGAATAACAACCTTAAGTCACATACTTTTTCATTAGATCTGTGCCAATTTAATTATAATTCATACCTTCCAAGCTGTAGAGTATATCTAAGTCAAAAATAAACTCTTCAACAGTTATATATTTTTAAATTCCATGTAATTGAAAGTGAATTCAATTATGCAAATATGTAATGGATACATTCAGATTTCAGTGAAAAGTAGACACAGTCATGGAATAGAATCAGACAGCCTGGGTCTGAATCTTGGATTCAGCAATTAGGAGCTGTGTCATCTTGGGCAAAACACTTATCTCATTTGTAAGATGAGGAAGATGTTAGTGCAACTTCAAAAGGGTTTGGTTAGGATGAAATGAGATGATCCATATAAGTGCCTGACACATAGTAAGTGCTCAATAAATAGCACCAATTATCATTGCTTTTTACTGGTGGGTTTGAGTTTTCCTTTCCAAAACAAATTTCCCTTTACTTCAATATTTCTGAAAAACTAAGTACAGAAGAAAATGACAGAGAATTTTCATCCCTTGGGTGTTGTGTGTTCAATGGAATTGGGCAGAATAGGAATCAAATCTCAGCTGTGTGACTTTGAGTTGTGGGTGACTTTGAGCAAATTGCTTAATATTTCCAAGTTCATTTTTTCATGTGTAAAAAGAGAATAATAGGCTGTGCTAGGAATGAGAAAAATAAGACACATAACAAAGGCTGAGAATAGTGGCGGACACACAGCTACAAAAAAGAATTACTAGAAAAATTAAAAATTTTTCTGTATTTTTCTCCATTATCTAAAATACTAAGAGAGCCAAATAATAACAAATTCTGAAAAAAAAACTCTATACAAAAAAAAAAAAAAAAACTCTATACAATTATTTTTAATTAAAAACATAAATGCCACGGTACTCAATGTTTAAAATATTAACTGAGGCACATTCCAACTTGAAAATAAATTTCCACGTCATTTCAGTTTTATCTCATTTTATTGTAACACATCGTATTTCTTTTTAGGTTAAAATAATAGTTTAGAGGGGGAAAATAATACTACTTCTATGTCCTCAAAAGAATTAGAATTTGATATATTTATTTTACAGAACAATTCTGAGCTTGGGATATAATTACTCAAAACTGGGTTATAAGACCAAGGAAGTATAATCACAAGAAGCTTCACAGAATTTATATTTTTCTGTGGTGAACTAAATGGGAAGGAAATCCAAAAAAGAGGGGATATATTTGTACATATAGCTGATTCGCTTTGTTGTATGGTAGAAACTGATACAACATTGTAAAACAACTATACTCCAATAAAAATTAATTTTTTAAAAAATTGTATTTTTCTCTATCTCAATAGAAATATTTAGTTTCTATAATCACCCTTGCAACAACTACCATAATTAACCCTAAAAAATAACTGACTTCATTTAAAAAATTTTTTTACCTTAGAACCTGAGGTTCAATTTAAATGGGAGGACATGACTGATGAAATAATAGGTCAATAAAAAAAGTTAAAAACAGTAATACCTATAATTTATTTAAGAATTAACAACTTACCTTCTCTTGATCAGTAAACCATTTACAAACCAGCAACAAGAGTAAATACGTATAACAATTTCACGCACCAGAGGGAAGACTGAATACAAAGATTCTCTCATTCATAACACCCATTTCTCAGACCTCTGCTTTCATTAGAAAGCAAAATAATATAGTCTTACCAAGATATGTTAAATTATATAGTCTTACCAAGTCATTATTTAATTGATTTTTTTTCCTATAACCGTCTTTACATTTCTTTTGTCATAAATTAAATACATGTCAAATTCTAAATGGCATAATTAAAATCCAACAAATATACATTTTTCCTTTAAGTTGAATAATTTTGTCCTGCTAAGAAGCTGCATAAATCTTGACTAGTTTGTACATTTTTGCTTTCAAGGATGTAATGTGACCATTGGAGCTGTTACATCATATAAATAAATTTCAAAGATGGTATTAATATAAGAACTATATCACATAACCCTAAAAATTTAATATAGCTGCCATGGCAATAACCAGATCATTTTTCCAAACAAATATATATTTCATCATGTCATTTTGAACTTTTTCTGACCTTTTTTTTTTTAAAGAAAGAAATCTACAATTGAGACCAAATGTTTTGTGAAAGAAAATACAGGCAAGCTGATCTGGCCAAGCACGGATAATTTCAGATTAAAGATGTTCTTATATCTTAGAACTTAACCCATTTTTTTCATAAGCATGGTAATTATGATATAATTATGATCTGAAATTATGATGTCACTTAGGAAATCTATGACCTTGCAGTTGTGCTTAGAGTATTTTTTGAATGGTTTGATACAAAATGTGACTATCAAATACACAGCTCTTTTTTTAAAAAAAATCAAATGCAGGGCTTACTACGGTTTGAAATAAATTATACAATTATGTCAACATCTTTTTACAAACAAATTACAAAAACATTTGCATCAAATAGAGGCCATTCCTGCAGCATCCTTTTTGCCACCCATCCTTCCCTGTTCCTGGTCATCCTCCCCCGTCACTCAGCCCAACCTTCGTACTCCTCCCTCCCCTATTTAGTTCAACTCAATGAGCAAGAGGTTCTGCCCTCTTTCAATTCAACTCCACCTCTGTAATAAACCCAAAGTCCCCAAATTCCCACATTTTAAGCATTGGTTGGATCAGTCAATGGAATCAAAACAGTAGGTGCAGTGACTTTATAGAAATAAGGCACCAGGGTCCAGCACAGCCTGCACACACCAAGGGAAGACTGTGACCTCAAGGATGGGCTCAGCATATACCAGTAAGGAAATGACTCTCCAAAGATCCCTTCAAGAACGGCAAAGACCCTGTGGCCCACACTGTCCTGTATCCTCCTCTCTCTCAAGCGCACTATCCCAAACTACACACAAAAGAAATTACCCAAAAAATGGGTGCTAACTTTAACACAACAGCAAGACCTCACTTTCACTAAATATTACCTGTAAATGACCAGCTGTGCTTCTGAATCATCCATATGAGGAGATTAGTTCACAAACCACCTAAAAAAGAACTGGCTTTCAGAATCTACCAAGATTTCAAGTTATACTTTAAAGTTGATTTGAGCCAGGCTAGCTCCCTAGTTGGAGGGATAATAAGCAACTTCTCCTTTTTCTTATTTGTCAAAGAACAGCCAATTTAATATTAGAATTTCATTCATTTAAAAAATGACCTAGTGCACTTTCCTGGAGGGAGAGATAGAGAAATGGTGCTTAACAAGGGTGGTTGAAGCAACATGGATGGAGCTAGAGATTGTCATACCGAGTAAAGTAAGTCAGACTGAGAAAGAAATATCGTATGATATGGCTTATATGCAGAATCTTAAAAAAAAATTATACAAATGAACTTATTTATAAAACACAAACAGACTCACAGACTTAGAGAACGAACTTACGGTTACCAGGGGGAGAGGGATAGTTAGGGAGTTTGGGATTGACACAGACACACTGCTATATTTAAAATAGATAACCAACAAGGACCTACTGTATAGCACAGGGAACTCTGCTCAATATTATAACAACCTAAACGGGAAAAGAATTTGAAAAAGAATAGATATATATGTAAAACATCACCTGAACTATCACAACACTGTTAATCAACTGTACTCCAATATCAAATAAAAAGTTAAAAAAAAAAAAACAAGGGTGGGTGAGAGCCCTGTCACTCCTCTCCATGAACCCGGCTGACATTTCCCAGGGTTTCCCTCCATGTCTTCAAAAACAATCAACAAACAGCACAAATAACTGAAACAAAACCAAGTATTTGTTACCTAATATGCTCAAATCTTGAACATTCTAATTATGTCTGCTTTGCTTTAAAAAAAAATGTGATATATAAATATCCAAATTTATACGAGATAAAGGGGTGATTTTGTTTGACAAAAAGCTTTACTAGTTTTCCTTAGAATATTCGACTTCTGCAGAGCCCTAAGGGATAACCCAAATAAAGCAAATTCAAAGTATTTATAACATTTCAAAAATATAGCTACTGTGTGAAAGAGCGTTTACCTGTGTGTGCACATACAGCTACAGAGAAGGGAAGATATGGGCGCTTCACAATCTTTGTGGAACGTGAATGAGTAAATATGCATCTGTGTGTGATAAGATAACCCACTATCAGAACCATTCCTGACATTTGGGTTTTCATATCTGCCTTTTCCCTCTAAAGTGCATCTCACACTTCCCTCAGCTTGGTGCCAGTGCCAACAACTACTGCTTCCCTTTGCACTTAGGATTCCAGAACAGGATGTCATACGGTTAACCAATATCCATTTATCCGTTTTTTAAGTTACTAGAACAGGAAATACTCCTCGGGCCAAAGAAGTCTCTTTGGGCATATAATCATGAATTAAAAAAAGATCTTAAATCATAGAAAACTGTGTGGGCTGTCACATAGTTCTGGCCTCTGTCAGTATCTGAAGGGACAGGGGTGAACCTGGAATAGCAGGATTTCCCATACCTCAGCGTTGGCATTAATGATTTTTGCTTTATCTTTACACTATCTATACCATTACCTACTTGATGCCCTTTTTTAAATGACTTTAATTCAATTTGTTCACATAACTTAGCCTTGACGTAATCAACACTATTTATAAAATTGTGGGTTTGCTGTATACTACTGATGCTACTACTTTAATACTACTAATCCTGTAGTAAGTTTAATACTACTTTAACACCACTAATACGGTAGTAGTGAAAACATTTTTCTATATACTACCTAAAATTATTTTAACTACAACAACATACACACTTTGGCAAACACTGACTTCAGAAATAAGAACACTGCATTGGCTTCCAAGGCCAGCTCTGCCCTAGTTATACGTGGCACGCAGGGAGTAATTACAGGCTCTGTGGATCTCCTGGTTTGCTTGGCCATAAGTAATGTCAGGGTAACCTTAAGTCTCTTCTAAATTCTAAAATGTGATGATCCCAGGACTCCTAGAATGATCTGCACCGTCACCGCCCACAGAAAGCCAGAGCAGAACCAGATCCAGACCTCGGGTTTCTTGACTCCCGATTTAGTGCTCCTTCATCCTCATCTTACCTTGCACACAAATTTGCAAGTGGCTTGGAAATGAGCATATTGGGAAACGACAGCAAACATCTACCTAGTGCTTACCTTGTTTCAGGGGTGGTACCATGGATACACCATATATTATCTCACTTAATCCTCACAACCATTCTTTAGCCTATTTCACAGATAGGAAATTGAGGCATGAAGAGAAGGAACTTGCACAAGATTATAGGGTTAGGTAGGAGGTGATGTAGCTGGGAACTGGAGCCCCAGAAGCCTGCCGGCAGTGTGGACTTTTAGGTTCCCATGCACACTGTGCTGACAGAACTCTAAGGACGTGAGGAGAGCAGTAGGAGAGGCAGAGAGAGAACCAAAAAGTAATATGGAGAGCGAATGACAGCTGGAAGATGAAAAGGAAACTGAAAAGAAATACACTGCAACATATATTCTTTAGACTAAATTTAGCTTAAATGACATCAGTAATATTAAACCTTTTAATAGCACTACAATCAACTGAAAAGTAAAAAACCCAAATAATCCATACCCATCAACTCCCTGCCCCTCCCCCGCAAAAGGATTCATATTAAAAAGAAAAATTGTGGCCTAAAATGTACTTGCAGTCTCTTAGATTTACTGGCTAATTAAATAATTTGTAATTAGGTTTTTTTTTCTTTTTACATGTTCATTCTTTCTACAAAAGAGCAGAAAATAATAACGATTGGAAACACTTTGGCCTCTTGGGTATCTACTTTGTGAAACAGTCTACTGTATTGGGCAAATAACGTCATATATCTCACTGCCATTCTTGGCCAACACGAACCCTATAAACACATTAAAACAATTAGAGCAGAAATAAACTAGAAGTGGTGTGGCTCGTCTTAGGCCTACATAGTTCACATTACACCATGCAACATGCCACAGAATACATTCAGAGTTGCAGTCATATGATCACAGCTCTAAAACTTAAATGGAACGATTTCCAAAAGGAGATAAAGGTCTGACTTCATAGTATGATGAGGCTTAAAATACAGCCTTATAATTTAACTCTTCCCCAAAAGTTCTCATAAGAAACCTGGTCGCTCTCTAGTCACAGAGACCTCTGAAAACCCATGAACGTCAGCAGAACAGCGAGACTTGGCCTAACAAGAAAGTTTCATTTTTATTGTAAGATCTTAGACCATCTGCAAATATAATTTTAATACTTTCCTTCACTTAGTGAGAGTGAAAAAGTAATAAAAAATTGAAAAAAATATCCCAGGGCAATGTGACAGTTAACAAAACAAACTAATGAAATTCTTAAATAATTATGTTGTACTCTGCTGTCCAAATAGATTGGTCTGGTTATTTTAATATTTGTGTAACATGGATAAATATGTGTGTGTGTGTGTGTGTGTGTTGGGGGGTGATGGTGCATGAATAGATTCTAAGGAATTCAGAAATTCATCCAAAATCCAGCAGTTTGAGATGACTTAATGAGTTTGATAATAGGCTACAGAAACTTTAATTCTTAAATCATTTGTCTTATTTCAAAGCAGTCAGGGGTAATTAATCAGCTTTAGTAATAGTTTAGTGGCTTAGATATAGTTCCTGGGGCTCTGGGCTAGGAAGATGAGGGTGATTTGGGGTAATGTTGCATTACCAACATCTTATCTATAGTGACCATTCAAGGACACACCCTCAAGTTTTATTAAATCCACAGGTCTTTAATACGAAGGTGAAATACAGCCTTCAGACATGAACACAGAGTCGAGCCACATCAGTGGAGAAACTCCTGCATTCACTCTTGGAGCCAGGGATGGCGTTCTGGTTTGCTGTGTTTTGTTTGGGGGAATGGCCTTAGCTTTTTCAGTGTGGTGAGTTTCACAATCCTACATTGCCTTAAAGATGTTCCACGAACACTTTTATCTGAACTGCTGACTTCTAACCCTCCCTCTGTTAGGATGAGTAAAACGTTTTCAATGCTTATAGTTTCATCCAAGTTTATCCGACATCACGGTGCATTTGTGTAGAACTTTATTGTTCTCAAAACACTCTCATACATTTTACCTCACTATAGTTTCCAGCCTGTGTAAACCATCCAATAATTGCTAATTCTGGGATGACCATGATCTTTTAAATCAAGACAGCCATAGAGATTGATTTTCAGCAAAAGTTTCTAATTACTTAAGGAGAACAGGGATCCATGAGCTTTTCTTAAAGAATATTTTGCCTCTTTTTATGCATTTATTTGGTACGATCTGGGTGTCCTCATATCCTGCAGAGGCTGAATGTGTCAACCACTGCAGGTTAAACGTTCCTGCACTGCAATGTGATCAGTTTCTTAAAACACTGACATCTTCTCTAACGTTCTATTACACATCTCTGCATGCTGAGCAGTAACTGGAGATGAACCAGTCTATTGAAATGTACTCAAAGAACTAATTCCTGCAAGCTAAACCACATAGACTGTTTAGCAGAAATCTTAACTAAAAATGATTGGTGGAGATGTGAGGTTAATAATTTTTATATGTCTGTTTACAGTTATTCCGTCTTAATTTCATTTAATGACTCCATTTTATGACAAACACATGAACAAGTTCAGGTCCTTCCAAAAATAAATTAAAATATGCCCGTAAATTAGCTTTCTGTGTGCTACTATAATTTAAAATACATAAAAATTAAAAAGCTTTCTAAATAGATGGAGGGGATCGAACATCTAAATCTATTTCCTTATACCAATTCATATTTTGTTAACAGACTGTACCAACCCTCTTCATTAAAGTAAGCTTAATCTATTACTTTGAAATTAACATGTACAATTTTTACTATGTTTCTTCTAGATGCTCATTTGAAGTACCAAAATAAGATCTCTTTAAAAACTTACTGATTTTGAATGCATCTGCATTCTTTTTGGTGTTACATTTTAGAGTTAACGTTTCCAATAATTAAAGCCATTACAACTGTTAAGAAAAAGAAAACAAGGAACCCAAATGCAGTGGTAAAATCATGCTAGGAAAATATTATGTAAACCTCACATTTATTTTTCAGATACATTCTGAGTTTTTTACAAGGGGAAAAGAACTACAACTTGGCTGACAATTAGAGAAAACTCTTTGTAAAAAGACAAAGTGACTCCGTTGCTGGAACTATTTATACAGAAGTAACCCAAAAGTTTATAAAGTGATCCTTAACTGGTTTGATTAAAAGAGGGTAATTAATAAATGACAAGACAGAATTAAAAGTTCAGTGTGGCATTTGATAAACCACCCAAGAAGTTAAATCAATGCTTTTCTGTTTAATTTCACTATTTGTTTTTCCATTTGAGCTGCCAATTTTTTAACATGCTACAGAAGGAAGAGAAACTTTCCATTTTATTTTTTTGATTGATAAACATCACAGATTTTTGTTTCAAATCAATTGAACTTCTTCAAGATGATCCTTGTATTTGCTGTCACACTTCTGGTGAAGCCATTATTCCATCAAAACTCTTTAAATAGCCCCCCTTTCTTAGCTACTTTGACAAGAACACCATAACAGTTCACATCACCCTTGACCTTCAGGGTGTATATCATCTTGTCAACATATAAACAAACATACTATTGGTTGTGTTTTAATAGATTCTGTAAATATCAAGATTCAATTTATCAAAAGGTTCACCCTATGTGACAGCGCTGAAGTTCTGGCTTGTATCTGCAATGCTAATTATGACTTTTAATGAAAAAAGATATTTTGGTTGTGTTTTGTTCTTTTGTCTTTTTTTTCTTCTTTTTAAGAAGGTGTAATAAGCTACCAGAACATTTTTCTTTTTTTTTGTCCTTTTCTATGATGGAAGCTTTGACTCTGATTCCACTTCAAAAGGAGAAAACTACCAGTACTATCAAAGGTGGTTATTTCTCTCAGTTATAGGAGGAACATACATGTTTGAACAGGAAGAATTTATATGAGATTCCTACTCTCTCCTCAGTTTGGCAAAATGCATAACCTATAAGAATACTTTGTTTTAAATGGAAAAGGAGATTATAACAAAGGTAATTAACACCATTTCTGCAATCAAGTCATTCTTCTCTTTTTACTTCCATATTTATAGCCATCTCACACTAGGTGTCGCTGACTTTGTATCTTCTTTCCAAAACTTAAAATGTGTTATCAATATCAATGTGTCCTTTCTCCTTACAAGGCCCTTCACTAGGAGATACTGTACATTTCCAGGGCTTGGAGAATTGGATGGACAATATGTCCTGTTCGTCAGAAAATAGCCTTCTAGATACTATTTGCCAAAGATAATATGTAGGAGTTTATCAAAGTTCAATTGTAAAGATATAATATCTACATGCTGGAAAAATAGAAAAAAATTAACAAAACCTAACACATCTGAGAGAGTAAATGTTTAATAAATAATTAAAACCTCTAAAATAATGACGATAAGAGAAAGGCAGCGGTCTGGAAGAGATATCAACCTGTATAATACATATGTGTGTACAACCAAAATTCTACCATGTTAGAAATCATCTTGGAAACTATCTTGTGTAGGCACATTTCTCTGGGTCTGGGCCAACCACTCAGCCCAAAACACCGATGCATTTAGAAACATTCAAAGCTTCCTGAAATGTCAACACACTTTAAGAGTGCTCCACCAGAGATATGGGGATGTTATACCTGCTCTTGTGGAAAACTAAACAAGGAAACCCATTAGAAAGTACTTACAGAACATCCAGGATTTGGAAACTTCTCTTTGATATGTTAGGAAGAGGAAACAAAAAACCCCGCATAACTCGTTGTTACTTGGACAGAGGAATGTGTTTATCCCGCTATGTGAAGGTTGAGCCAGCAATAATTCTAATTTTGAAAGGCCTGAGGTGTTTCTCCACATTTATGTATCCTGTGTGTTAACAGATGGGCTTCTCAGTGCTGAAAAGACCACAATGTAGGAATTTAGCTTGCGTAATAGACAAAGGAAGTCTGGATCTCTCTACATGAACATTTCTAAGTGTAACAGCAAGAAAGCTAATGTACAGGCATGATAACTATACTTAATAACACCATACTGAACAGTAGAAATATGCTAAAATATAGATTTCAAGTGCACGACCACATACCAAAAAACAGTAACTATGCGAGGAGATGATTTGTTAATTAGCTTGACTATGTAATCATTTCACTATATCTATATTATATATATATATATCTCAAAATCCTCAAGCTGTCACCTTACATATACATGATTTTTATTTAAAGATATGTAAATAATTTTTTAAAAAGAAATATAGGTGTTTTTATAAAAAGAGCACATACTTTGGAATGAGACATGCCCGGGTTGGAAATAATAATGATAGTTAATATTTACAGGCTGCTTGCTCTGTCCCAGGCACTAAAAGCTTTATATGTTAACCCATTCACTCCTCAAGCTGCATTACAGAAAAGATACTATTATTATGCCCAGTTTGCCTTTGATGCACCTGAGGCACAGAAAGGCTAAGCAACCTACCCAAGGACACACTCCTATTAGAGGACTAAGCTGAGACACAAACCTAGATCATTCTAGATGCAAAACATCTCGGCACAGAGTAAGCACTCAAAATGATAACTCTTATCATCATTGTTCATCCACCAAATATTTAGCAAAACTGAAAATATACAGTCGACCCTTGAACAACATCAGTTTGAATTGAGCAGGTCCCCATTATACACAAATTTGTTCGATAGTAAATACTATAGTACCACAGATCTGAGGTTGGTTGAAATCTCTGTGCAGAACCGCGATGGGGAGGAACCACAGATACAGAGGAGCGAATGGAAGTTATATGTGGATTTTCAACTGGGCAGAGGGTTGGCACCCCTAACACCCCGCGATGTTCAAGAGTTCAGCTGGACACTTGAGTCAGACATGACCTTTGACTTCAAGTTGCTTTTATTCAGTCTACTGAGAAATACAGACATTAAACTTTATGACTACAATGCACCATGATGTTATGATAGATATAGCTTCCCAAGACCTCAGCTCTTGATGTATAATATGGGCATAATTAAACCACCCTCAGAGGGATGATTCAAGGATTAAGGTGGATAACGTGTGCAAAGTGCACAGAACAATGCCTGGCACATGGTAAACGCTGTTAATATTAATAACGATAACTTTTAACATAATGAACAGAATGTAGTAGCCTGGAATACTGTGCGCTGTCAAGAATATAAGTGGAATTGCAGCTGTATTAACTTCTCAGACCATCTCTTGAGAGAATTCATAACTGCTTATTGACTATCATTTGGCTCAAATGCAATGTTTAATCTCTTAATACTGGAAACACTTTAATGGAACACATGGACTTTATCATGTAAAAAAAAAATCCCTAAATAAATGAGAGTATTTAAATAAAGTCATTACAAAAGAGATCCTCTGTGTCTGATCCTAATCCAAAAATATAAGTGCATTGTTGCATGTATTAAGAAATGAGTTATTCCCCACGGTTGAAGATTTCCTGATTCTTCAAGATGTGTTTCAGGGCTAACCGCTGTTGAGAAAAAGATAAAGAGAGAAGGGAAGGAAGGAAGGAGGGAGGGAGAAAGGGAGGGAGGAAGGAAAGAGGGAAGGAGGGAGGGAAGGAGGGAGGGAGGGAGGGAGGAAGAAAGGGTGCCAGCCCTTTCAGACGCTATTTTTATAAACAGGAATTGCTTAGGTCTGACATAGTAGATTTGCTGATTCTCTCTGGCTTAGATGTTAAATGGAGCAGAACTTCATACTCTAGATGTTTTTTGAAAATGCAGTGAAGGGAAGGAAACATTTACTGAGAACTGACTATATGACAAGCAGCATGCTTCATTTATATAACTTAGTTGTATTTAATTCTTATCAAAGTTAGATAAGACTGGTATTCCTCATTTGACAAATGAGAAACCTGAGGCTAAGAAAAGTTAAAAGTGACTTGTCCCAAATCACATGAAGTGGGGTCAGGGTTTGAACAACCTGCATGATTAGCAAGGCCTTGTTCGTTACATCACCCCACGTAGCTCCTTTCACATAAAGGCTCATTCTTCATACAGCACTGGAAGGAAGGAAGATGCTTGGGAAGATCACACAACAACCTTTACTTAACGTCCTCAAATGGTGTTGTGCTTGTTTACAATGCAAAGTGTTTTTTAGACACTTTGAATCAGTATATTCAGGGTAGAACTAAAGCTTAATGAACACCCAGGAGTTTCTTACTATGCTTAGATTTTGGAGATGTTGTTTGTTAATAATAATCCATATACTAAGTCCTGAATTCCATATAATCTTAAATGACTTCAAAATACTAACATATTATCCCAGAAATCCCTTAGAATATCATTCCTCTAAAAGTTCTGTTTTAGGCTCAAAATGCTTTGCTTTATTTTCATCCACAGATCTTGCCAAGGCATGGATTTAAAAGTTAACAAACCTTGAAAAGGGTTAAGACTCATTACTAACAGTGTTTTCATTTTTTTCAACCCCAAATATGTAGTCACTTCTCCATTTACTTCTCTCAATGGTGCTGCATACAGAGACCACATCTTTTACCCTCAAACTTACAATTCTAAGGATTAGAAATGAGAAATTTTTCCCAACCTCTTGATTTTTTTTCCCCTTCCACCTCAACTATCAGATTTTCCCAGTGCTTCTGATTAATAGGAGTAAAAGGAAGTAAGTGTTGGGAGTGGGGTGCGGTCTTTGTCTAAGTTTTGGGAGTCTGGCTTTTCAGTTAAATTTACTGCTAAGTCATTTGTACCAAAACAACAAAAACATTTATCAACTTTCCTTACACCAACAGAAGAAACCACTTTGTATCACATTATAAGACAAAAAGTCTTATTAATAATTATGATTATGATAAAAAAAAATCTTTGGAGACTAGGATCAGGTGAGTATCTGGAAGATTTCTTTTGTGTAAAACCTTTGGATATTCCTGTCATTGGCAAGGAATGGTCTCCTTAAAATTAATCTTATTTCCTACATTCTAAGAAAATGTAGGAATATATATGACCTGTTGTCTAGGAAATATATCTTGCTTAAACAAACAAAACTTGGTTAAAACAGAATCTAAGAAATCGGTAATGTTTTAAAAAGAACTGGACTGGTTCTGAGAATGTTTCAGAACCCGGGTATGGTGGTGGCTGGTATGAGACCATTTCCATAACTAATTAGCTAAGCCCAGAGAAAATGCTCTTCCCAAACAGAACTAGTTCACTGGTCACTGCCAGGGGTCTCAGATCTACAGAGATCCACTACAGAGAAGCTACATTCGAAACTTCACTACGAAAATCATCATCAATTATAGTCAACAATCCCTACTGGACCTAGAGTCTGTCACACAGAGTGAAGTAAGTCAGAAAGAGAAAACAAATACCGTATGCTAACACATATATATGGAATCTAAAAAAAAAGGTTCTGAAGAACCTAGGGGCAGGACAGGAATAAAGACGCAGAGGTAGAGAATGGACTTGAGGACACGGGGAGGGGGAAGGGTAAGCTGGGATGAAGGGAGAGAGTAACACCGACATATATACACTACCAAATGTAAAATAGCTAGTAGGAAGCAGCTGCATAGCACAGGGAGATCACCTGGTGCTTTGTGACCACCTAGAGGGGTGGGATAGGGATGGTGGGAGGGAGATGCAAGAGGGAGGAGAAATGAGGATATACGTATATGTATGGCTGATTCGCTTTGTTATAGGGCAGAAACTAACACACCGTTGTAAAGCAATTATACTCCAATAAAGATGTTAAAAAAAACAAAAAAAACAATCCCTTCTTTCAGACTTCAAAGCAGTCACCTAAGGACAAAGGAGGTGTCCTTTGACATTTCATTCCAAGCATGAGATATAGTGATTGTTACGAATGTGACATAACTCATGGACTCCTACTCCCTTCTCTTTGCCTTTATTGATACGACCCAATACCCTCTCAGATTAATGAGGGATTGGGCCTAGTTAGGCATGAACAAGAGTGAGAAGCTGAAATGAATTGGGGAGAATTCCTGACAGGTTGGTTCCTCATTCCCAGAACTTGTCTGCTGTGCCAACTTAGTCCCTATTTCCTAACTGTTAAAAAGTAAGTAATTACAACCTTAAAGTAACATCTGTAAAGCCATAAATGAACGACTATATCTCTATCCCTCCCTCCATTCACATAAGCACAACAGAATGAACGTAGAGAGAGAAGGACAGGACCCTATATGGGCTTGACAAGGACTTGGAAAAGAGAGCGTGCACACTGTTCTCCATGATCTCTGAGAAAGGACATTCTATGATTTCTCTCCAAAAGCCTGAATGTTAGGGCTCAGTGTCCTTCAGACCACGAAACTCTTCAATGAGAACACTTTGGGAAACGGCCTCTTTTTCAGACATCTGAAACCAAAAATATTTTTTTTTCTAACTTTCAAGTCTCTCCCACTACAAGTCACCAAAAACGCCAAAGAAATGCAGGAGGAAGTGTTCCATTTTGAATATCAGGTAGTTTCTTTCCTAAGCCTAATTTCAATGTCCCCCACCCAAGAGTATTCATCTAGCTTACATTCTGCTGTAAACTTATCAAGCACACAGGAGGAGTAAGATTGGAGGAGGGACCATGTCAAGTCGACTTTGAATTTCTGGCAAATGGCTCACTGCATATTTCATTTCAAAGGCCCAATTATGTCTGCATAAATAAACTGTGCTACGCAGCTTGATGCATGGCCATTTGTCATATTAAAACAATAGCAGCCAAAGTAAATCCCCATTAACATTGTTTAATTTTAATGCTTTGGGGTGTCTGCTACTCAAATGATTTTTTAAAAATGGAGTGATTTATGACACCGCAATTTAAATGAGGCAAAAAAAAAACCCAAATAGACTGTGAGTCACCAGACTTAAAATGTACTACAAGTCTAGCTGGGTTAGCAGCACGAAAGGCACCCACAGCTGAAGAGTCCCTGGGTGTGTGTGTGTGTGTGTGTATGTGTGTTTATGTGCACTGAGCAGGGTACTACTGGGAGAGTTTTCAGGAAAACGCAACACAAGGTTCAAAAAAAAATGTTTTATAAGTTGCCCACACTATACGTCTCCAGGGAAATATCTGTAATGATGAGGTCCTAGCATCAAATCTTTGGGGTACACAATATGTGACTAGAGAGAAAGCAGTTTTTTCACAGATCTGGATGCGAAAGCATGGATGGTTTTCCCCTTTATTTTACTTTTTTAGAAAACTCTAAGTAGAGTATCTTTATTTTATATGAAGAGAAAAAATACAGAGGTAGAAGACATATCCTTTCAGAGGCCATAGATGAGTCTTCTAAAGTAAAGCATGATGCAAAGGCTAATAAATTAATAAATGACAGAGTTGTCTAGCTTTCCAGACTTCCCTGGTCTTAACCATAAATATTCCGGATGTGGCAATGTCTTAGTTTTCACTGCTGTCAAACTTGGCCACTTTGCTCCTGGGTGGAGTCATTTTATTCCCTGATCCCTGTCCCACCTAAATCAAGGCAGTGTGATTGCCAAAAACAGCAGAGTTTCTGAATTAGACACTGTATCTGTGAAAGACCAGAATCATTCCATTTAATGCCAGCTCTATTAGGCTATTGTCTTAAAAAGCAGATTTGGATAAATACATTTACCAATGAAGTAATAATATTTTTGCCTTAGCCCTTGAGAACCAAAGTTCCTGTAAATACTTCCATAAAAATACTCTGAGGTCTTTTAAAACAAAGCACCATATGAAGTGTGTATAAACAGCACAAAAGTAAGCTAAAATTTGGCAACATTCATTGTACCAATGTGAGTGGCTACACTGGACAATTTAAGATAAAATCATTTCCATTGGAGTCTAAGTTATCCCGCTAGCCATCTAGACTAAAATAATTATTCAGAAAATCACCAGATTGACTCTTCCTGTTGTGCTGCATAAAAAGTCACAAATGCGAAGTATTTTGGTGTGGCTGCTCAGGACAGTTGCTGCACACAACAGAGATGCACAACCAACTTGCCTTCAACACAAAAGTAACAGCAGCTCAGCCTGTCTGGTCAGGCTCCAAAGTTGGCCCACCCTGGGCCAAGTTGAAATTTACAAGGGATCCTGTCTTCCCTGACTTTGCTCATTCCACGCTGATGAGCTTTGTTTAAGGACTGTCATCTACTCTAAACCATGGTTTTCAACAGTTTTTAAAAAATATTCAAAGACCCCACGTCTCCCTTTCCCCATCCAAACCTTAGCTGTCTTTCCATGGTATTCCTTTTTCAGTCACCCTGTAATGACAGCCCCTAGAGCTCCCATCAGACACAAGAGACTGGACTGAAGGGGAGCCAGAAAAGCTAGATAAGAAATCAGGTACATTAAGGGTCTATGTCACCCAGGGCTAACGTTTCAAACTGTATCAGAGTGGTATCAGAGTTTGCATGGGAGGAGAGACAGAACATATGCCTATTATGGCATCAGTATAAATGTCAAAAGGAATGAAGGGTAATAAAAATGGAAACTATACAACCAATTGTAAAATATTTTGTCTGCAAATTTGGTCTCTAAGGTTACTAGAGATAATTGACAAAGTTCATTTATTTTGGATTCATTTTGCTTATCCACAAAACGCAGCTACCTCTAGAACTAGGACATTTCATTATCTATGCCACAATGCAATATTTAAAATGATCAAACTACACAAAAAAACTCAATAGCAGCTACATGATTCTACCATCCTTTATCCCTGTAATGAGAGCTGAGGGTTTTGAACTGACCACAGGTGGAATCCCTGACCCCTGAAGTGTGTTTCCTAATACTCCAAGAGTCAAAAGGATCAAATACTGAATCATCAGGTATCATGTGCTTCAGAAAGCATAACTGAGTGTAAGTGAGGTCCTATATTAAAAACCACTAATATGAAAGAGGGAATGACAAATAAGTGGTTTATAATAGAAGAAGAGCACAATGTAGATATGGGGTCAGGGAAACAAATAGTTTCTCATCCACTCAGAAGAATGTAAACTGATACAACCCTTCCGAAGGCAAATTAGGCAAGATTAAAAGCCTTTAAAGTGTAAAAACATTTTAGCTTAGAAATATAAAAAGTTAAACCAGGAAAACAATCATACATACGTAAAAAAATCTATAATGATTCTATTAGAGTATTATCCATACCACGGAAAAAAATTAACAAGACAAATACCCAACATTAGGCCATACCCATATGCTGGAATACTAGGCAGCCATTAAATTTATAGTAAAGAATGTTTAGTCACCGAAAAAAACATTTACAATATATCATGTTAGAAAGTTACCAAAATGCTCATAATAGAACTTAAAACCTTGTTTTTTAAAAAGTTGACTGTCATAGGAAATGACTAGAATGAAATACAGTGAAAATACTATCAGTGATTACTTCTAAACAGAGAGTATAGATAATTTTTATTTTCTTATTTCCCTACACATTCTCATTTAAAAAAATTTTTACAAAGATAGATAACTACATATATGATGCAAATAGACTGAGAAATTTTAGTACTGATTTCTTAACAGGAAACAGTAAAAACACCTATCAGAAGGAACAATCATCAAGAGAAAAAGAAGTTATTGTGAAAAGAAACCATAAATCACCTCAATCATCACCCATACAGGAAGTAATTCTCATTTTGGGAAAATCCAATAAATAAAGGGTTCACATTTATAAAATAAATAAAGCGGGGAATTAGGGGGTAATTATTTTAATATTTCAAAAAGTTTACTCCTCTACTAAAAAATTCACTCCAAAGGTGTCTTAACTATGCTCCTTGATACAGAGATTCTCTAAGCTGTTTCTCCATCAGAATCACTGCTAGAGCTTCTACAAAATGCAGACCGTCAGACTACCTCCCTGATGATTCTGATTCAGTAGGTTAGAGGGGAAGACTCAAGAATTCTCATAAAAGAAAAAAAAAAAAAAAAAGCTCCACAACTATTCAACAGTTATAGATTAAAAGAGACCTAAGAGAAATTTCAACAAAGTGCAATGTGACGATCTTGTTTTGATCGTTATTCAAACAAACCAACTGTAAAAACAATACTTGGGAGGAAATTATGGAATATGCAAATTAGATAATATTAAGAAATTATTGTTAATATTGCTGAGTGTGATAATGGTATTATGGTTATGTGGGTTTTTAAAATCTGTATCTTTTAGAGAAAGTATCTGTAGGTAAGATGCTATGGTGCCTGGGATTTACTTTAAAATATTCGAACAATAACAAAAAATACAAAACAAAATTAAAACAAGCAAAAAAAAAAAAAAAAAAGGCAGGATAGAACAGAAGGAAGAGAATGGAAAGAAAAATTATTCAAAACAGATGCTGGGTACAAGAGGACTTATACTAGCTCTCCCTTCCTTTGGGTAGATTTTAAATTTCTATAGAAAGTTAGGGAAAAAGCTTCCCAGTGGCTTGGGAACCACTGCCCTAGTGATTTAAAAATATTCAGTTTGCAAAACTGAACCTAAAGCAACTTTTCAGAACTCTCTCTTGTATAAAGTTAGGAATTTTACATTTTTGTAATTATCATTTTCAAAATATCAGTAAGTTAATGTTTATAAACATCAACTCACAGATCTTAAGACAGCCCTATTCAGGCCAAAGGTAAAGAAAATGGGGGCCCATATTTAATAAGAACCTACTATTTGTCATATATTACCTTATTCATTATTATCAATAACCCTGTAAGAGAGAAATAATTCCCAATATACAGAGGTCAAAAGCATGGTAAGTAACATGTCTAAATATGTTCATAAAAATAATGAAAGCCTGTAAACAACACAGATGCTAAATATCTAACAATAAGGAAACAGTTAAGCTAATTCTGACTTATCCATTTGCTGGACAATATATTAAATAAAGTGATTACAAGAATATTAATTATACTCCAACACACTTAGGCAATAATTTTAAGTAAAATTTTTTTCAACATAATACACACACACATGTATATATCTTTCTTTAAAAATACATTTAAAATTTAGAGTTTATAAAATAAAATAAAATTTAGAGTTTGTTGCCAGGTGGTGGGCTATGAGAATTTAATTTTTTTTTAAATTTTTGATAATAAACATCAATTCCTTGTTTTATAAGCAAAAAAAAAAAAAAATTTAATAAAGAAACACAGCATTGCACAGCTATAGTCAGCTACACCCCACAGACAGATTTCAGCCTGCCCAACTCTGCATGTGTTGCTCTGTTGCCTCCAGATGATGGTAACATCATACCCATTCTACAAGCAAATAAACAACAGAACACTTGGAGGGGGAGTAAATCAGGTAACCATGTCAAGACAACACTATTTGGATATAACACATTCTAGCACCAAAACAATACCTAGAATATTTTTAAGCTATGCACATTTGTTGCTATTTTCCATTTTCATATCCCTAAAATATTTATCAGTCTCTAAATGTAGACTTTCTAAGAGCCATTTTAAATCTTTTTGGAACAAGGTAAAATGAGAATAAATAAACACCTTGAAAAAATGAAAGATGTTAAAAACTAAGCAATAACTCTTTACAAAATAGCTAATGTATACTGGGCACTGTAGAAGACATGATGAAGGAAAAACCTGTAAAAATAATTTTTAACTTAAAATGTTCAGATTAAAGAAATTTAAAAATATAAATTAAAATATAAATTTTCAACCTTGTTTAAAGCTCTGGAATAAAACTGACCTGACTTAACTTGGTAGTATAAGCAGAGACATATTTTAATTTAAAATGTCTTTATTTAGCTTGCCCCCTTGAAGTCCTTTCTGTTGCTTAATTTCCAAACAAGAGATATTACTGCTAGTCTTAAATGGATGAATCATCTGAGAAGGGTCTCTCTGACATCGCTGACAATGTAGTTCTAAAAACAGAAAATTATAGATTATCAGAGAAGGAAGTTTAGAAGTATCAGCTTCGGGTCTGAAGCATGTCTTGTGAGGCCACCCAAAAAGACAGCTTTCCTTGTAGTCCCCCACCCGAAACTCTAATCTCCAGCCCACAAACAGATGCATTCCTCTAATTCCAAGAGGGGGCAGGGCTAGGCATCACAGGCAGAAGCTGCCGGTCACTGTAGCAGGAATGGAGAGGAGCAGTTATAGCCAAGCTATAACAGTTTCTGCCTGGTCATCGAAGAAACATGTGCTCTTCCGTTATCCTAATGGAAGATTATGTGTTTTCTGTTGACTAATTCCGGACGCTTTTCGTCGAGTGCTGCTTTCAGTTGGTCTAATTGGGAGCAGTACTTGTTGGAATTAATCATTCGGCTTTCCAGAAGGAGCTCATAATAGAGGACTCCCTTCCAATTGCACCATATACACAACATCACCTTCTTTGGATGAAGACCGGCCTTTGGTGTGGTTGGTGGTGGTTCATTTCACCTGCCCCACAATCTCTTCCGTTCCACATTATTGTACAGCATCCACTTTTCATCGCCCGTCACAATTTGTTTTAAAAACGGAACATTTTCATTACGTTTAAGTAGAGAATCACATGCAGAAATACGATCAAGAAGGTTTTTTTTTCCGCTTAACTTGTGTAGAACCCAAACATCAGAGTGATGAACATAACCAAGCTGGTGCAAATGATTTTCAACTCTTGATTTGGATATTTGGAGTATGTCGGTTATCTCCCGGGTGGTATAATGCTGATTGTTCTCAATTAATGTCTCGATTTGGTCGCTATCAACTTCAACTGGTCCACCCAACCGTGGAGCATTGCCCAACGAGAAGTCTCCAGCACAAAACTTCGCAAACCACTTTTGACACGTTCAATCAGTCACAACACTTTCTCCATATACTGCACAAATCTTCTTTTGTGTTTCAGTTGCATTTTTACCTTTCTTGAAATAATAAAGCATAATATGCCAAAAATGTTGCTTTTTTCCTTCCATCTTCAATATTAAAATGGCTACACAAAAATTCACCGATTTTGATAAGTTTTTTTTTACTTCCACGCTGATATGACAGCTGTCACAACACAACCTAACAAGATTGTTTTGAATGAAGTTAAAGACAACTAAGTGCTACTAGAGCCATCTTACGGAAAAAAACGAACGAACATTTTTGGCCAGCCCCAGTATATAGACTGACTGGTTGAGCGGCTCTCCTCGGTCACAGTGTGAACTCTTCCAGATCTGGGACTGCCTCTGTTAACACTTCACACATCTCCACAACTTCTGCTCCAGTTTTCAGCGTGCTAGTCAACACGCATGCAAAGCAACTGCTACTTGGATTTTACATTCATTCCTATGTGACACTCTCCACAGTTGCTTTGAGTGATGCTCTCTGCTCTGGTAACTTCAGCAAGATTTAAATAGAACTTCCATCATTAGACATCTTATGCCAGTGGGGTAAATCTGAGCAAAACCCATCGGTGACTCTAGCCAAACAGGAGAGGTGATAAGACACCAAAATGAAACCCACCTTATTTCCTACTGGTTACCTAGTCCTTTAGAATGTGTTCCTAAAACAGCCATTTTAAACTTTCCAGACACAAACTTGCTGCGATCCAAAGTTAAGAGCGTGAAAATTTCCATCATGCCAGGCTACTAAACAGTTTTCAGAAGTCACTACCGTTCCTCTTCCTTGGCCAGGAAAAAAAAAAAAAAGCCAAAAACCCAACGTACCTCAAATGACCCACTGCCTTCTAGGGCAGTCCAACCTTGGCTGTGACCACTTAGCCATAAGCCCCCTAGCAGAGACTGCTGGGTGTGTTCACTGCCCTCTCCCAGTACCCACACTCCTTATTAGGAGCCCTAAGACTGTTAAAAGTTGCATAACTCTAGAATTACTCTGGACCTGGGTCCAAAATTAAATGAACTGTTGGGATATCGGGCATCCTTGGAAGCCCCATGGGGAAAGTCATCAGAAAGCCCAGAGCTTTCAGGGCTCCATAGCTCCCTGGCAGGGTGGCGGGAACCAGTTTGTGCATAAAAGCAGGAGGTAACACAAGAGTCTCACAACAGAACTTGGTAGCTGGAAAGTCGGTTTATTTGAGATACAGAACACAGGAATTTGTCAGCTACAGAAAAGTGAAGTAAATTAGGGAGAACAAGGAAATTACTGGCTGGGAGACAGAGTTATTATGAAAAGCTGATTTCACTGTCCAAAAATGTTAGCCTGCATTTATTCTCAAAATTATCCAAATATTTCAGCAATTACCTATTTATATGGCTGTTTTCTGAATATATCCTTACTGTTTCTCTCCAGTCTTTTATACAGTGTGAAAGTGATTTGCTTTTGAAACCATTTCCCCACTTTTCGTCACAACCTATAAGGCCTAATCTATCCACCCCTCTAGATCCCAGAAGGTCCGGACTTGGAAAAGGGTTTCAACTGGCCTGAAACGAAATGTCCTGAAATAAAGAATTTTCATTTTGCTACACAGTTAAGTTTGATTTGCATATTTAGCCCCTCCAAGAGCCACTGTGGACAGTGATCCAAGTGTGCTTTTAAAAGATATTTCTGGAGGGGATGTGGGGATACATGTATATGTATGGCTGATTCACTTTGTTATACAGCAGAAATTAACACAGCATTGTAGAGCAATTATACTCCAATAAAGATGTTAAAAAAAATTAAATTAAATTAAAAAATAAAAGATATTTCTGTTTTCTTGTAGAACTCCAGGCCTGGAATACAAGATGTGCAAAGACGTAGAACAATTTTCTCAGTTGGAAACCAGTTCAATACTACCTTGGCAATGCAGACTTTGCAAACCAACTTCTCCTGTTTTGTACATTTTCAAAAACAAAGCTCATAATAATGAGTGCGTGAGTCATTCACGTGGAGGTGACTTATAATTCAAATTGAATTAACGGTAAATGCAAGCAATTTGAAAAAAATGAAGCCCTTATGTTCAGTGTTGTCACTACATTTGTTAGGGATTTCATCACTGTATGGAGGCGTTTAGTTCCAGGCTAACATTTGGACAGATGGAAAGCTCCCCTGGAGCAGTCGGGTCAAAAGAGCCAGCTCCACCCGCCAGGCCTTCTGAAGCGCAGAGCAGGCAGCCCCCAGGACCCAGCTTCCCCATCTCACTCGTACCAGGCAGGACAGAGCACTCCCTGCATTTGAGAGGCTGCAGCAGCAACAAAAATCAGTGAGCCGGTTGTGAAATCTCGAATAAATTAGAAAGTGCAGGACAAATGTCTCCTGTTGTTCTTAATGTTATTTTTGTTAGTATAAACAGAGTTTTTCTGTGTGTGTTTTTTCCTGCAGGTATTTTGGCAAGCATGATCCAATACACTCAGAATATCAAATGATTAGTAATACTTTCAAAGTAAGGAGAGAGGGTGGAAGGAAGGAAGGGAGGAAAGGAGGTAGGGAAGGAGGGAGGGAGGGAGGGAGGGCCAACACAAGTACTCAACAACTGGATTCAACCATATTAAGAGTATATAGCCAATCAACATCACTGGCTATATACTCAAAGAATTTTCAGAATGGAGAAAAATGCTTATTGATTTTATGATAAAAGGCAAACAGCATGTTTCTGTCTGTATAGTAAATGAAAAAAACTAACTGCAATAAGAATGACACCAAATTAATTATAGCTCATTTTTCTTTTCTTTTAAAAATATTTTTCTGCATTTTCCAAATTCCCTTTCATAAATATGTTTAGCACTTATAATCGTAAAAATAAAATAAAATAAAGACCTCGCAAGAAGTATGGTGAAAAATGCAAGAGAACATGGGGATGACTCACTACGAATAGAGGACATGCATGAGATTTTCCACAGAACGTGTAGGTGAGTCAGATCAAGCAGCCTCTCCTTGGGGAAGGATCCTGGTATAGACCGCATCTAGGACATATAATGGCTTCATGGTTCACAGATGCCAACACATTTCAGAGCGGCAGCATCATTCTAAGTCGCTGTATTACTGCCTCACTGCCATTCAACCACAGAGGCAAGAATGAGGACAGTTCCCATTACTGGCACAGGAGGGAAATGAGGTGAGGCATCCACAGCTATACCTAACTACATGGTCCTTCATCCACATTCAACCTGCAGATCCAATTCACAGAGGTTTCTAGAACTAGAGACATCGTAGCTCTCCTCTAGTCAAAGCTCTGCCTACCCACACTGCCCAGCTGACCTCAAGTAGTCCTATGGATTTAAATAACAGCCAAATGCTCACAACTCCTATTTCTTTCTCCAGTCACATCCTGTCCTCTGAGTTCCTTCTACCAGCATCCACCCTTGTCCCGCCACAGACTTGTTCTCCACACAGCACCCCAGAGTGATCCTTTTAAAACAGAGGTTGGGACTTCCCTGGTGGCGCAGTGGTTAAGAATCCACCTGCCAATACCAGGGTTCGAGCCCTGGTCCGGGAAGATCCCACATGCCGCGGAGCAGCTGAGGCCATGCACTGCAACTACTGAGCCTGCGCTCTAGAGCCACGAGCCACAACTATTGAGCCCACATGCTGCAACTACTGAAGCCCGCACACCTAGAGCCCACGCTCCGCAACAAGAGAAGCTGCCACGAGAAGCCTGCACACCACAACAGAGTAGACCCCGCTCACTGTAACTAGAGAAAGCCTGCACACAGCAATGAAGACCCAACGCAGCCAAAAATAAATTAATTAATTTTAAAAAAAAAACAAAAAACATAAGTTGGCCTGTGCTACTCCTCTCTCAAGATCTACTTCGCTCAGGATAAAATGCAGTCTTTCCCATGGTCTAATTTACCTGATCCCAGATACCTCTGACCTTCTCTCCCACCAAGCTCCTCTGAACTCACTGGGCTACCAGCACACTGGCCTCCCTGACAGTTCATTCCTTTTTTCATCAGGTCTCTCCTCAACTGTCACCTTAATAGGACTGCACATTTCACACATAAAAATACAGGACACTCAGTCAAAGCTGAATCACAGACAAACAACAAGCAATTTTTTAGTCAAAGTACGTCCCCAAAATGAGCTTACCAAACCGAGGCTGCAAGCAATATCAGGCGAAAGAGCAAAACTTTAACAACTGTCAAGGACAGGGTTGAAGGAAAGAGAATGTGGAAAGGGCGGTGGAGACCTGGGATTAACCCCCAATGAATTCTTGGAAGATATGACTCTAAAAAAGTAAAAGATATAGGTTGACCAGAATAAGAAGCAAAAACCTTCTAGGTGAAGTAATAGCTTAGGCAAAAGCACAGCAGTGGAAATTAGCAAGACATTGACAAAGAACAGGAAGCAGTTCACTTAGAATGAAGGAGCAGAGGGAGAAAGCTGGGCTTCTAAGGACTATGAGGGGATGGCTGAGCTTCCTCTAGAAGCATCTTTCCTCCCAATCCCTGACTCTCTGAGTATTAACTATCTATGTCCCGAGGTCAAACTCCTCCTCCTTCCCTGATCTCAGCAGGAACCTCTTCCCTCTGTGCACCTCAAAAAGCACTTTCTGGACACTGTTTTCAACTGGAATTACTTGCAATCCTACTACTCTACAGTACTTGAGGGCAGAGTTGGTCTTGCCCATCTCTGTGACATGCACAACACCTCATGCACAGTAGTTTCTCCATAAATGTGCTTCTCTGAATGCTGGGGAGTTTACATTTTCTGGGATGATAAATGTGGAGCCCATGATCCTGGAACACAAGGTGGACTAATCTCAAGGGCCTGAGCTATGGGGTCTCTGTGAAGCTGGCTGGGCTGTGTCTGAGAAACCAAAGCAGTGCCCACCAAGGAGGGAGTGTTCCCAGCCAGGTCCAGAGACCAGGTTGGATGCACAGAGAAGTCTGTGGCAGAGACTGGAGCCCTGTAATATGATGGGAGTTCAGGTTTGAGAGTGCAAAGGGCAGGCAGCACAGCAACAGATGGGTTCAGAGCAAAAACTCTGCAGCTCACACAACTCAGTGGAAATCCTACCTTTACTACCTACTACCTTGGGCAAGTTACTTAAGTTCTCTCTGCCTTCACCCAAAAACTTGCTTCATCTGAAAAATACTGTGGTAGTCTTTACCTTATTGGGTTATTCTGAGGGTGAATTAAGATAACTCCTATAAAGCTCTCAGCAGAACGCCTGGCACAAAGTCTCAGCTTAAATGTATTAGTTGTTATTACTGCTGTCAGATCAACAGCGTTTCCAGTGTCAGATTATTACCTCCTTACTTTTTACAGAAGTAGGCTCTGAAAGTGGATCTTAGCACCAATTGCAGCTTGTGTCTAAGATGTCCCACTGCAATTTTTAATACCTTGTTTATAAAAGTGTCACAGATAAGATTTCTTTAGACATCTTTAGTAATGTCAAATGAGTTCTCAAATTACAAGAATAAAAAGAAATCTTCTTTTATTTTTTTATTAGCAACAGAGGATATTTGCCTTTCAGTAATGGATACTTCTGGCCAGAAGCAAGGATGTAATTTAGGATTCATATTTGGACTTTGATTATTTTTTTTTACAAAATAATTTATATGCACTATTAACTTTTACTTGAGTGATCCTCAGATTTATTTTTTTTTCAAATTTGTTCATATAACAACTCCAACTCTAAAAAAAAAAAAGATCAACAGTGTTTATTAAGTGCTTTTTGTGTGCTAGATACTCTGTTAGTTGCCAGAAATACAAATATTTTTAAAAGCCATTACAGTAACGCCAAAAATGTTAGGCTCATAGGCCAAAAAGGAGAATGAGAGAACGGTAAGTTAAGGATAAGTGGATTCCTATTTGAGGAGGTGTGAGGTGGCTGCCATTAGTGAACTCAATTTGAAACAATGTCAGGATACCTAAATGGAGATGTCCCACAGACAAGCGAGGATAGAGGACTTCAGACCCAGTGTGGGAAACGGAGTCTGAGAGCCACCTCTCACAGGGAACAACTGAAACAGTAAGAGCAGGTACGGTACACTGTGATCAGAATACAGGCTGCATGCTCCCTCAACGGGTAGAAATGGGAACCCGAAGAGGAAGACAGAAAACAACCAGCGCATTTGCAGATAAAGTTAGCATATGGAAAATTTACAGACCGCAAATCACAAATATCATGCAAGGAATATATGGCCTCTCTACGATACAGGGTTGCACAGAAGGGGCTGGCAGGAGACATGGAAAGGACAGTGCCGTCAGATGTAGTGCTGGTAAGAGCCGAGGGAGTGAAGGTGTCTGCTTGCAGTCACACAGCTCACACCCAGTGAGGGCTGGAACTCAGGCCCTGTGAACGCCACCAAATGCCTTCCAGAGGGCCACCTCCTCCTGAAGCACACCTTGATTGCTAAGGGGCTAATTACACACTGCAGCTGACACGCAGTGGAAAGCTTTCTGCCTTTTTGGCTGCTTCCTTATACCTGGCCAGATGGACTTCAGAAAGACAGAAAATATGAAAGTCAGGGAAGTCCATTTTGCTATCTGTTAGTAGTTCTTTAATATTTGTATCTATTTTTATCTGTCTATTTACCTATCTTGGGGTGTGGGTGGTAAGGGAGGAGATTGGAAATGCCCAGAGATTAGCAAGGTGTAGCAGGAATGAAAGCAAGGGGTGAGACTAGAATTAACATAGGAACAGACGAGACCAGATATAGAAGGGAAACCGAAGAGATGCCAGGTTTGCTCAAGATCAGCCAAGACAAGGGAAGAAGCACGAAGGGAAGTTGACAACCTCAGGGGTAAGGCCGAGAAAGGTGGAGCTTGGCATTTCGGTTCTCAAAGTGTAGTTCCAGCCCCACGTGGGACACTGGTTCAGAAAACTGATTCCTGGGTCGCAATGCAGGACCACTGAATCAGAATCTTTTGGGGGCAGGTCTCCAGATTGAATTTTGCTGGGCTCCCTGCACCTGGAGATTCTTGTCTCCAGGATGTGAGAGTTTAAGAATCACTGAGCTAGAAGAAAAATCACTGAAAATATAGTTATTATTCTTTTCTTATTGTGGTAAAATACACATAAAAGTTACCATATAGTTTAGTAGTGTTAAGAATATCCACAATATTGTACAATCAATCTCCAGAACTTTTTCATCTTGCAAAACTGAAACTTATACCCATTACAGACTATTTGTTTAATGGCTTTGCTAAACCTCTGCTAACTATCCTAGCTTTGGAGCTGATATGTAGCCCATGGAGCACAGATACAACTGTAGGCATCCAGGTTTATGAGGCAGGGTCTAAGCTGGATTGGTTGTCAAATATTTTGACTATCACCTCTGATTAGATTATCATCAAAGTAAAAACTCCAGATAACATAAGAGATATGGTTAATACTCAATAAATATATATTAGAAAAATATTAATTTCAGTTTAATTTTTGTTCTCTATGACAAGTTTTGGTATTTATGTTTATTTTTTCATTTAAAATTTTCTGTCACTTGGAATTCTTGCTTTGCATATGATCAACACTGACTCATATTCATAAGTTGTATAATGTACTATTATGTAGGTATTCACTGGTACACACATAGCTGCACACACATTTTTATGGACAGTGGCAAAAGTGCCACTATGTTGATTTGTTGTTATTTAATATTTATTGACAAGTCACGATATGCTGGGCATTGAGATGTTTTTCTATTCAGAATTCAATATCCAGGGTCAAACCTACCTAATGAATTGCTCCTGATTCAAGGTCCATGGTCAAAAGACCTTCAGGTTTAGGGCTGCTTGGTGATTTTACTAAGTCCTTCCCCTTGCATGTTCATATTGCAAGTCAGTTCTCTGTTGTGAGGATTATGAGTGACCATTTCACTTACTGAAATCATGTACCTCTAGGAAATGTTCTTTATGTGTCTAATATTTGTAGCTACCCTGCTGCCCTCCATTAGAAATGTTCTTTTAAAAACTAAAGCCAGCGATGATTTTTTGTACATCCATGTTGTATGGTATCCCCTTAATACATAATCCTTTCTTACTTGTAAGCAGTGCTAAATAAATTTGCATTTAACTATTAAGCCTGATTTTGTAGTAAGTAATTAAATCCAAACTGTGTATCATGGGCTACCATGTACAATCTTTTGTTTCCACAGACAAATAATGAGATTCTTTATTACTATATGCAAGTCCACTACAGAGTTAAAAATTATTATTAAAACCCCAATTGAAAAAGGGAAAATCTCTTTTGTTAAACAAGCATCATAAATATTGTCACTCTAATTTGTGTAATAGTACAATATGGCTCTCTTTTACATATGGAGAAATAAGAGGTACAAAGAAATTAAGTAGTTTCCCTCAAGTCTCACACACAGCTACATAAATCAAGGAGTCTTCTTACTTAGAAAAACATTTCAAAGAGATTTGATTCTTTTTTGTTAATACCTTGATGTATTAAAAGAAACACAAAAATTTTTTCCTTCCTCCCTGAGGACTATGAAAATCTCCCTATAGATCTCAGAAAGGCTCTGGTCTTATTAAAGATGTGCTATAAAACATGAAAATATCAGTAGAAATGCTTCTATAGTATCAGTAGGGTCTGAAGACTGTTAATGAAATTTCCCACCAGGAAAGATACAGAGAGCGGAGGGTGGGACTAGACACAAAATCAAAATCTATTCATGGGTGAGCCAAATTTAAACATCTGCAGGAGATCCTATGAAAACAGTGTCATTAGTTGCTGCTTTTAAAATGTGTTTTGCAGTATCAAGGAGATAGCACAAGTATCTTTTAGCAAAACTGTGATTCAATGTATATACAACGCATATACAAACAAAGGTATATTACATTACATAGTCATCTCTCAAAAGACCATTATAAAAATTGCCAATAATGGTTACCACTGGTTTATACTTTCATATAGTTTAAATTTCTTATGTTAAGAATTATTTTTAATAGAAAAGTTCATTTCTACCATTTTAAAGTTTAGCAATTAGATTTTCTACTTTGTAGATTATCCAGGTCACATTTTAAATTGTAATTAATTGCAATAAATTGAAATTAAGTGTTTTCCTCAGTAGACCAATATTTTTCAGGACTCTCTCTCCCAGGAACTATTTGTGCATTTTGTATATCAAAAATAAATTTTAATATTAGTGTGGGACAAACACAACAGGTTCTAAAAACATTCTATTCTAACCTAGAATTTATTTATGGGTTATCTACCATTTTGGAGTTTGCAAGGATATCTAGGAATTTAGTACTGTTGCTTTTGCGATAAACGTTAATATTCCCAAGTGTGCTAACAACACTTGAGGCCCTGGTTTTTTACAAGATACTGAAAACATGACTTGATTACATTTAATTTGATTCCAATTATAAAAAGCACTTAAGAACTTTCTACTGAATTAGATTACACCGAATGTTTCTACAGACACTTCATTATCTGAGGCAGGTTTAATTTAAAATGATCACAGAGAGTGAAAAACACTGTTCATTTTAATAAAATGGGCTTAATCCCATATCATTATTTCATAATTGCGTGCGGTAGGTGTTGGTTTATTAAATAAATTTACAAGCGGACTGGCAAGAACACCTATAAAACTGAGTGCTTCGTTCAGAGTTCCCCCGAGACAGATCTAGTCACACGGCTTTTAAGTCTTAACGGAAACCAGAATACTGTGTAAAAAAAAATTTAAATAAAAATGAAGAGATCATATCAAGACACTGAACTGAAACACTGCCTTTTTTACTCAATTTTTAAGTAGTGAATTTTACAACTAATCAAAAATGAAAATGAACTTCTGACTTACAGTATTAAATAACAGTAGCCAAATAAGTGCAAAGTGCCCCCAAGCCACAGGACTTCCCAAAAAATATATATTCAATTTAAAACAAAGAACTACCTTGAGATCAAATTATTACATATTCAAATCAGGACAAACTGAAAATTTTTTGCCTTCCCAACAGTGTTAAACAATTTTCTAAAGTGTTATTGTTTTACAAGCCCCAGTTTGTGTTAGAGTTCCAAAAGGGGAAAATTATGATTAAAAACAAAATGATGATTGAAAACAAATGTCTAAAGTTAGTTATTCTGTACTAAGCATAAACTGCACGGCCAGCTTTCATTGGATAGAGCTCTGCAGACATATTTGGCATGCCCATCTCTGATATTTCAGAAATAAAGACAACTTTGTGGTTTGTGGTTAATGATTAAACACCAAGTGAACTTGTGTGCATTCTTATATAGGAAAATCTGCACCATTTTGAGCATTTCACACTTGTAACAATGTCTTTATTAGGCTTTCCAGAATTAATTGACCTAAAATCCAGTGACTCTCTGATATATCTATTGGGTAATTAGAACTCTAAGGACCAACAAATAAAACACATTATTGACTTTTAGATCTTCAATCAAACAAATATTTACAGATGCAATTTGCAAAAATTATTTCCTTTTAAGTTGGAAACATCTCAAAATCTGTGCTACTGATCTGAAGCATATCGGGATCATCAATACCCTCCCCACAAAGTATGATTAAAATATAAAAACAGTGCTCCAACCTTTTTTTTTTTTTCCTTAACATTTTTATTGGAGTATAATTGCTTAACAATGGTGTGTTAGTTTCTGCTTTATAATAAAGTGAATCAGTTATACATATACATATATCCCCATATCTCTTCCCTCTTGCATCTCCCTCCCTCCCACCCTCCCTATCCCACCCTTCTAGGTGGTCACAAAGCAGTGAGCTGATCTCCCTGTGCTACGCGGCTGCTTCCCACTAGCTATCTCTTTTACATTTGGTAGTGTATATATGTCCATATATACACTACCACTCTCTCTTTGTCCCAACTTACCCTTCCCCCTCCCCGTGTCCTCAAGTCCATTCTCTAGTAGGTCTGCGTCTTTATTCCCGTCTTGCCCCTAGGTTCTTCATGACCTTTTTTTTTTTTTAGATTCCATATATATATGTTTGCATACGGTATTTGTTTTTCTCTTTCTGACCTACTTCACTCTGTATGACAGACTCTAGGTCCATCCACCTCACTACAAATAACTCAATTTTGTTTCTTTTTATGGCTGAGTAATATTCCATTGTATATATGTGCCACATCTTCTTTATCCATTCATCTGTCGATGGACACTTAGGTTGCTTCCATGTCCTGGCTATTGTAAATAGAATGCTACAACCTTTAAGAGCAACCCACACCTACCCTCACAGCCTAGGTGAGTCTCCTCTGAAGACAAATGAAACTTCATAATTATAAGCTTCTTTGAAATCAGTCTGCCTGACCTTGAGACCAAGAACAGAAGGGGGTTGAGGAATACTGACCTGGTTTAGTGACCAGTAGCTACAGATATCAGAATGTGCTTGTTGTCAATGATCGTTGCTGAAATCTGCCTATACCACACTGGAACAATCAATTTTGTAAATGACTGCAATAATCAAGGAAATTGCCTAATTTATAAATCCTTGTATACAGCATTTTAATGGATTCTTCCATTTTAATGCTGATGCCTTCAGAGTTAAATGAATTGTTGTCCAGGCTGTCATTACACAAAATGATAAAAACATTTGTCTGGTGGGGAAACCACATTTCATGGATATTCAGACCCTCAACCCATAATCACTCATTAGTGACTTCCATGAAAGTTTCACCCTGCTGAGCCCCAGGAAGAGCAAAAGAATAGGCTTATCTGTCTCTCTGCCTTGGTAGAAAGCCCTGTTACAGTTTTGCAATTTAAACAAATTACCTTTCACTGAACTGTAACGCGCTGGATGTGTCTCCCAGTTCCGACAGCCCCATATTTTAATAGTTTTTTTCTCTCTCTCTCCTTTCTAATGCTAGGGGCATTTTTTACCACCCAACTCAGAATCAGCAGGCTCTGCCGCTCTGAACTCCCAGATCATGAAGCATATCGACACGATGATGCTGGATGCACCGCAGCTAATGGGTGGCATCCCAACCCTTACAGGTAAATCTACAGACTCCACCTGGAAACCCAGACTGCACACTTAGCTCTTTCCCTAAGCCCACCACACAGAGATTGCTCTTCTCAGTTAAACCTTGGCCAATTGATTCCAGCCAATAGTGTGCTGTCAGTACTTTACTTACTGCTCAATCTCACTAACCTGACATTTATGGTGCACTGATTGGCCTCTGTCAGTGGTGCTGGTTGTAAATTCACTTTGAAAAGCTTTGTGTTAACAGCCTTCAACCAGGCTCCAAGAAGAGTACGAACAGGCAGCCTGACAATTGCTCGACCTCCTGCCCTTATTACAGTGAGTAAATCAGGGTTTGAGCCATTAGGCTGGAGCCTGGGGCCTACACAAAAAGGATTGACATGACGAAAGGTCAACCTCTGTCACACATGTGTAACAATTTGGATAATGGAATTCTGTAACTTATCTGAGCGAGGTGGCAAATGCTTACAAGGAAAAGTATACACTGTTCTGGCTGCTCTGGCTTTTATGCTAAGTAGTTATACCGGAGTCTGTATTTCTTGTGTAAATACACAAGGAATGTCTGAACTCATGAAATTGTGGCGTATATATGATTCTAAAAAAGAAAAAGAAAAAAGGAGAGCAAGGCAGTCTCATAGTGGTCCCATGCACAGCACTTTTTAGAAAAGCCAAACACCAATGTATCACATCCACCCTCTGAGAAAAGAGGATTTTGATACTGTGGACATGATTCCTCAGCTGAGTAACAGGCAGTTTTCCATATTCAACCAAAAACGTTTAAAACTCATAATATTATACGACAACTACAAGTGGTTTCTGGGTAACACAGTAGATTTCCTTGAATAATTAAAACTGCCTTAATTGACACAGTGAAATTAAAAGGCTCCCCTGCAGGTTTCTCTGACCCAGTGTTACCAAAATCACATTTTCATCAGATCACTTGCTGCCACGCAGTGACTGGGGACAGCAGATTTCATCTGTCCAGTAACCTCTGCAATTCTGATTTTAATTTCCATACCCTATTTTTAAGGCAGTGTGGAAAAAGGAAAAAAATTATACAATGTAAGAAAATATGCAGTTATGGACCAAGAAATACTTGTGAATTACTTTCTTCACATGGACAAAATGCTATCAAAAGAAGCAATCTGTAAACAATAGATAAACTGAACTGACCAATGAGAAAAATAGTCCTGCAGACACAGAACACATCATTCTTTATAAAGTATTTGCAACTAAAATACTGTAGTGTCACAGGCATATTTGGATTAAACTTCACTAACGAGAATTTCCAAATGGCTGTTATAATTTTTTTTAAAGCAGAGTCATTTTTGGACTTAGAAAACCAAGGGTGGCATTTGGTACATAAACCAAGAGGACCAGGACTTTAAATGGACCTTTTCAAAGCCAACTTTAAGTACTAAGTTTTGATTTTTAACACAATTCTGGAAACCATTTCAAGAGGCGGCAGATGGTTTTACAGTTTATGTAAAACTACAAAATGCTCACACTCGATCAAGTGGGCACCACTATAAAAGATATCTTCAAATCAAATGAGCCAAAGCCAAAGAGATGCACCAGCTGTTACTCTGCATAATTAAAAACATAATAGTAACATGACTATGGTTTATTTTGAAGGAGACATTATTTGGATTTCATGGAGTCGATATATTCAAAACTAAAATGACAAGCACTCTGCTATATTAAACGATAAATTGCTAAGAAACACAATTTTTACTTCAATATAGCTGTGACAGCCACATAATTCTGTCCCCTGGTGTTTTGGTGAACAAGGCCAAAATGAGCCCAGGTCTATAAAGCAAAATATGGAGTATACAGTTACAGCACTATCACTGGAACAATTTTTAAGTGATTTTAATTGAATTTAAAAATGATTTTTGTTGAATTTAAAATTATTATTTTCAAGTGATTTTTTTCAACATCTAAATATATACAAATGGGTACAGTACTATAGATGGAGTTGGGTCGCTTATGGAAACATATAGAATACACTTAAAATATGAAATCAATTCATTTCCTTCTAGCACCAATTACCTGTGATGGCTTTGAAATATAAACATTTAGCAGCATGTAATATATTTTTAAAATTGGTTTTCATTAATGTCTTTTGACCTAAGCTAAATAGTAATGATGAAAAATAGACCATTTGCTTCAAAGTAAAACTCTTATTAAATCTAAAATATTATGGCACAAAATCAAACCACAAAAAGGACCACATTATGTTATACCCCTTGATTTTCTGAAGAAAAATAATGAAGCTTTCTACGTAGTGCAATTGAAAATGAGACACTCAAATTTTACTCAGGCAAAGAGAAATTCTGTAAAATTAGTACCTTGACTGTAATCCTAACAAGTTACTGCATTATTTCAATTAACAGAAAAACTTTCCTAGGGTGAAAATAAGTGCAATTTATTTTGTCAATGTTGGTAAAATTTCTTGTCAAATCAGACTTTGAGTTGAAAGGTTTGAGTAATTCTAGGCTATCTTAAACTGTAACGTAATTTTAAATTTCCATATTTTCTTCCAGTAGAATTTAAAGTATACACCGTGTACATTCCTCACATCCAGTCGTATTAAATCCTGATGTTAAGCAGAAAGGGGAAACCATGTACGACTAGATTAATTTATCTCAAGGGAAAAGGGGCACATTAATAATTGAGATAATGTTTTCATAAATGTTGGAATCAAACGTGCCTTTTCACTTCTTTATTAGAAAACACATTAGGACAAAATTATCTCACTCTCATCAATAAGACCTAATTGCTGAGAAAGACTATGTTTTCTTTGCAAAACATTCAGAAAGATCTTTCCCGTTATGGCCAAATAGCTAGAAATATATCATGCATTCAAGTCTTGCTGGAATACAGGTATATAAGCAAGGCAAGTGATTGCTTAACCCATCCTGTAATATTTCTGTTTTAAAGTATCTGAACTTATTATTTTTTTGTAGAACACATTAGAATTCTGATTCTAAAAGAAATTGGCCCAAAAAAGGACTAATAATTTGGCTTTTAGCTTGTTAACCTCCTTAAACTACAAATACCCAAAAGAGTCAAAACATAATGAAGGTAGTGGAATGATATTTAACTTTCTTTAAATGGTATTTTTATGAACCAGGATTTTACATAAAGAAAATATTAACTAAAAGATGATAGCACACTTACAAACCAATCAAACAAGCTCTCCGTAAATGATATATGTTAAATATTTAAAAAGTCATTTTTCTACAAAAAAAAAAAAAAGAGCTTTTAATGATTCAACAAAAGGAGTAACTAAAGTGAATCTGATTGTTTCTGTAATAAGCCTTCATGTGTATAATAAAGTACAACCTTACTAAAAACAATGAACTGTAAACTGAAACAAAAATCCATCATCTACTTGGAAACAGTGACGGGATTAGCAATCCATTTATTGTACTGAAATAAAGATAAGTAACCTTGGTAAGATCCATCAGGACCTGAGTATTGAACTCTAAATATAAAGACATTTCTTCACCTGCAAGTGACTTGAAAAAAAATGTGAGAAAGAGAAACAATTCCAGTTGACTTTTTAAATGAAATAGTCATGATCGATTGCTTTTAATTTTTTCAAGATCTGCTTTATGTCGATCTGATAGTCTGGAAGATATCTTTAAAAGTATGTTTTCAAAATGGATAATTATTACATGAGTCATTAAACAATTATTGCCAAAAGTTTCCTATAGACCTACAGTGTATTCCAATTACTGATTCTTTCTAATATAAAAAATATAATAATTAAAAATTTTTCACAATAAAATTTAGATTTGAAAGGAAAGACTAAAATCTGAGGAACAATCCAACATTTAGAATTTTCCGTTATAAATGTAACAATTCAAATAGTCACATTTTATAAAAATAATAAATCATAATGCTTAAAAATTAAAAATAAACTTACACTTCATATCTTAAAAATAATTATACTAGTAAAACTCTGAAACCTATTAAATAAGTATTTTATCTTACACATGGACATTGGCACTAAGTTACCTGACCCTGGTCGGTCACATTTATATGATCTCCCAGGAGTCTGAAACATATTACATGGCCTCAGTTTTAATATCCCTTCAATCCCCTAAATGCATGTTATTGTAACTATTCTTACAGATGATAAAAATAAATAGATTATGTCCTTTTTAGAAGCAGATCATTCAAGCATAAACTCAGCAAGTCTTTTTTTGTAACACAGAACCAAGTCTATGTACCACCCCCCAACACACTCAACTCACATACCCTAAACAGCAGGTAAAACTCACTTTATATCCACCAAAGTATCATCAACAACAACAAACTAATTAAATTCCCCAGTCTCTTTGCTACAACAGAATTTTAACTTCATCAAGTACAAGTAAAGGTGCAGAAAAAAGGCTCCATAGTTTTCAGTATTGATATACAGCATCATATTCTATCTGTATAGTGGTCTCCTGCCAACATCCCAATCATTCAAAGCCTTTTAGGAAAACAAAAACCAACAACTACAATAAGCTATGGGATTTTTTTCATATTTATGGCTTTGTCCCCTGGCACTCTAAAAATAGACAGGCACTAAACCCAAGGCATCAGAGGGCAATGTAATAGTGCTCAGTTTTAACATTTTCAGATAGAACAAATCTGTACCACTAAGCAATTGCTTTACGATTTCCTCAGAAAAGTATTGGCAGATCTTTAACTGTATGGTATAGAGTTCCTAATATCACTGGAACACGAAAAGTGACTGGAATTGTTTTATAAACTTGAAACCACAGTGGAGGTAACAACTAATTAGTCAAAAACAAAAACCAACTAGAAAATATTTCAAAACCAGATGCTTTATTTCCCACATGTCAGTTTTTCCTATCCAAAAGCTCTGAAGTCTAACTTGACTCAATGTATTGACCATTTTCTCCTGCCCCATTTCCCTATATAAAATTTCTGTTTAAAAAAAAAAAGCACTATTTGGCAACATAAATATGCCTCTTTTTTTCCTCATTCAAGAATTCTATTCTGAAAGATTAAAAATGTATAATTGTTTTCCAGTAATAATTTCACAATAGTTTGGGTGTGAAATGGAACCTGGGAGCCTGGGCACAGTGCAGTGCACCAGTGGATAACTGTAGGGTACACAGCCCACTGGCCACCATGTGGTCATCTTGGGCTGCTTGGCTATGAGCTCATAGATTTAGTTCCTCCCCTTTAATCAAAGGCAGCTCTGCAGACACAGGCCTTAGTACCCCACTGCCAATAGTCATACAAGCGTTCTGGAGACCAAGTCATAGTGCTGGCCAGAGTGGGTGCTCAGCAAAAATCTGAGTGGATTATTGAATCGCATGAGTTTAGTTAGTGACTATAAGGCAACTTGCAGTGGAAAATGATCATCTTGCAGGCTACTGAGCCAAGAGTGGGGGGCAAGCTGTTGCAGAAATGAGCCATTAATGGAGCCTTAAGGCCCATGCCAACTTGGCCCCTGGCATTTAAAAAAGTTTGTCTTCTGGCAAATCCCACTCCATTATATTGCCTGGCCTCAGTCAGATGTACATATTGCTTAAGAGTAAGACTTCTGGCACCTTATTTTCATAAATAACTCTCCATGGTGGGAGTATCTAAAACTGGTGTGGGGAAAACCTACATTAAGGGTCTGTCTCTTCCAGAATGGACCTCAGTAATCAACCAAGAAGCTTTGAGACAAATCTCAGGTTAATAGTTTTCAAATACGTTGCTGACTTTTAAGTAATAGCATCAGGTAAGATTGTACCATTGAAGTACTATCAATTGGGTTACACCAAACTGCTCAGAGTTTTCCTACAGTACCTTGTTGAAGACTGAATAACTGTACTTTGTCAGAAAAAGCATAATTTGTGGTATCTGATTCACAGTATGATTTTGCTTTACTTTGGGCACTGTGAAAGTTGTGAAAGATGTTACAGTCTCTCACATTCAGCGTTTACCAAATTGTTTTTATCTGAGAAAATGAACCTCACTCTCCTTCCTCCTGTTGATGCTTATGTTCTTTCTTGCCCAGTGGGCAAAAACAAAAACAACATGTTGGAAGAGCTTAAAATAGGGCACAAAATTCACCCAGCTGACATCCCAATGCCCAATCTCCTCTGTTCTATCTCCCCAGGTGTTTTCTCTTTTTCTCAAGATCAAGGGAGACAACAGTCAAATCTATCACAGCTAGAATGGAAGCTTGTTATGGTGATTCCGTCTTCAGAAACCTGTAAGCCCTGTCTTCCTGGCTGGGTTGCTGTAGTGCGGGGCCTGGCTCTGCACCTCTTCACTGCAGGTGCTGCAAATACCAGGCATCTGCGTGACCAGAGAAATCGAGCCTCCACTACCCTCTGGGGAACAAGGGAGGCTCTCTGCCGGTCAAACCTCCGGCTGGGTGGCAAGGTTCTCGGTGGGGGCCGACTTACCTCCCAGAGATGCTGCGTGCTCCTCACGGCGCCGGCCTGCACCTTCTCCGGGGGCAGGAGCACGCCCTGGAAGGGCCCAATCCAGGTGCCCTGCTGGATCCTCTGCGCCGCGCAGATGCCGTAGGCCAGGCCGGGCACGGTGCTGGTGCACAGACACACCTCCCGTGGCAGGTCCCGAAGCCACTCGGGCAGCTCCGGAGGGGGCGCGGCGGCCGCGGCGCTGCTGGTACCCACGAGCCGGCGCAGCGAGTGCAGCGGCCCGTGCATGGGGCACTCGCCGTTGCGGTTGTCCGCGCACATGTCGCAACCTGCCAGAGACACGCGAGAGGGAGGGAGGAAAGGGAGAGGGTTAACCCCGGGTAAACCCCGCGCCAACAGCATCCCCGCCCGGGTGAGCCACCTGCGAGGGAGGTGACGCCGGAGGGCGCCGAGGCCACTGGGAGCAGGGGGAGAGGTGACCCGACGCGCTCCCTTGGAATTCGTCGCACCCAAATCCACCTGGCACAGGGTCGAGGCCCCGGGCGCCTCCAAAAGCCTCCCTAGTTGGGTGCGGACGGCGTTGTCGTCTCCAAGGAACCGATGGCTCTCGGCTTTCCTCCCCGGCCTCTGCCCCTTTCTCTCCCTCTTCCCTTCTGCCTCTGGCTCCCTCTGACCCTCTCCCCTGTTCCCTCGGGTTCTCTCTCTCAGCGGTGTTTCAAAGTGTATTTATCGTTGTACCAAGAGAAAAGGCGGTCTCTCGACCAATCTGATATCTCGGAGAGATTCTACCTTGGTCGCCAGGGTATGTCTGGTTTTCCTTCCTTTACAGTTATAGAAGAGACTTTCAAAATCACCAGAGCAGGTGGGCGACCGGTCCGGCGCGGCACGCCACCCCCACTCCTCGACCCACGCTCCCCTCCCGCGAGAACGTCCACGCGAGTGGGCGGAGCCGGCCTTGGCCTCGCGGAGCCCCAGTTCTAGACCCCGGCCACAGAGGGCGCACTGGCGCTAGGGTCTCTCGAGCGCCCCGGCAGCGCCCGCTCCGGGCACTCCAGCCAGGTGGGGACGGGTAGGGAAAGGGGGGGGCTGTTCTGTCGGGTTTGGGGTGCCCTGTGCTTGCGTGCAAGCTCTTCCCGGAAGCCCGCCCCCCAAAAAACCAACAGCAAATTTAACGATCAAGATAATGGGTCTTCAATGATGAGGATAAAGGTTCAATGGAGAGGGCCCCAAATCCTGCCCAGACGGTTGAGCCCGAGGCTAAATGCGATTATTTTGCGTTATAAATTAAGTGAGAGCTGTAGTAAAGCCTACTCTCTCCTATGTTCCTCAGAGCAGCCGGCGCGCGAGGGGACCCCCACCCTCTTGGGCGGCCGGCCGTGGACCTCCAGTGTCCCTCGACTCAAACTGGGCAGGAACAGGTCAAGCAGCCGCGGGAAGCAGGCCTGCGGCGACCATGCTGTCGGATCGCAGCGCCCTCCGGGTTATTAATGGGCCTGGCGGAGCCGCCGTGTCTGCGCCCTGGCCTGGCGGACCTGCCTCTGGAAGGCGGCCTCGGCGCCCGCCGGCGAAACTGGCCTCCCTGGCCCAGCTTCCCTGGGGAGCCACGGCGCCCCTGCGCAACAGAGCCCTGTGGCACTGGGCCTGATATCGGGCGAGCCCCGACTGGCAGAGATGGCAAGAGGTGGGCACCAGCGGATGCGCCAGCGCTAGGCGGCGGGTCGCCCTCTGGGCACCTACACCCAGCCTTGGTCACAGCCAGTCATGGTGCATCGCCCTGGGTGTGCCCTATCCGTGCTTGAACAATTGAAATGCCCAAAGAACTTGTGACAAGTGAGTCACTGAGGAACCTTCGAGGAATACCTAATCGCAACCCAGCATGGTGTGCGATCCCATTTTGCCATTCGCTTCACGGCCGAACTGAAGGTTGACTAGGTGAGTATCCTATTTCATTGAAGAAGGGCTGCAGCCTACGGCGCCTTCCCCTCCAGCAGCTACTCCTCCACTTCCCCCAAAAGAGCCCAGGGAATGAGCGGACCTTTGACCTCAGCTTCTTGAGGGTGTCCCCAGGCCTCTCAAGTGAAAAGTAGCAACCTGTTTCTGCAGGTAGTGAAGTGGCCATGCCTCCTGGACCTCCATCACACAAAGGACCCCTCTTTCAGCAACACAAACTAATGTCAAAACTGTGCCAGGCTCTGCTTTTGACCCTAGAGCTAGATGGAGGGAGGGGGAGGTAGTCTCGCCCTTACCCTAAGTCAACTCCTCCAGAATGCAGACACTTCACACACCCTCTCAAGCTTCTGATTGTGAAAACAAAAACTTTAAGATAAAGGGGGGATAGAAGGAAAGACAATAAAAACTCACAATTGCCAAGTGCCTACTATTGCCAGACACCTACCTTCAACCAAACAACCACCATATTATCTAAATACCACAATTCCCATTTTGCAGATGAGGCAACTGAGGCTTCATAAGCAATGTAACTTGACCAAGGACCAGAAACTAGAAAGTGGCTGAGAAGGATTCACAATCAAGTCTGCCTGACTCCAAAGCCTCCAAACCTAGAGATCTAAGATTAATGAAAACTAGGAGAATTTTATATCCAAACTCATAACTCAATCAATATAATTGAAATATTTCACTGAAGTCACTATTTTGGGGCTGCAAAACTGTTGTAGCATGATTGAATTAAAGAGATTTCTCTCTTTTTCCCACACTCTTGGGTTTGGGGAGGTTAACGTAAGAGGATGATTTGAAAAGTAAGTAGATAATGTCCATAATTTTGAATTTTAGTGCCGAACTTCAGAAATGGGCTTTCAGCACCTTAGCAAAAATAGCTTAAAACAAATGACAATAAGCAAAGGCAATATGCCCATAAAAATAAAAATAAATCACCCCAGGGAGTTAACAGACTTTCCCTTTCTGGTTGGCTCAGTGAAACAAAGGGTGAGAAGAAAGAGCATTTGGTATTTCCTCCCTAACAGTCCATACCAGAGATTCCGTCAACTTACAAGATCTCCACAACCTGTAACATCACACCCACTACATCAGCAATAAAATAAGGAGGAAAGGTGCCAACTCCGGCCACCACCCACACAGACAACAAGCACACTCCTGTTATTTGTTATGCATGATAGAGTATGGCTAGTCCTTTCTCTAAGAAGTCCTCTAAAGTACTTCTTCAACTTATTAAATTTCATTTGTCTCCATGAAGTGCTGAAATACTTAATAGTAGCATTCTGCAGAGTGACAAGCTGAGGCTCTCCCAATATGTAGAAGAATACCTGCAGGGTAGGCAAGGCCAACCCACCATCATTTGTCCATCCAGTATGTTTTCTTCATTTATAAACCATTTCATGCTATTTCAAAATACTCTACCTGAAAGGCTACGTCAAAATACATGTTATATCCTAATGTTACTGTTTCTTAATACACAAAACTTCCACCACTGAAAACATGTGGCTTCTGACTTATGTCTTGGAGTCCCAAAGGAGCTTGAGGATGACTAAAACAAGTAACTGATTAGCTGGGGTTGACAAATGTGGCCCAAGTGGACAAACATTCTAGCAGAGTGTTTTCTAGACAGCAAGCCACTAACACCTACATGAAAAGATTTGAGGAAAAAAGTGGGCTAGATGCCTAAACTACACATAAAAAATATATATGTATTATATATATGATACAGCATTCCAGGCCAAACAATACATAGTACGTCTATTTGTATTCATAAAGAATAGGCAAATAAATGTTCCTATTTTCTCTTAAAATCAGGGTAAGTTTTTCCACAACTTCATAATTATTATTCATAAAATGTTGTCTGTATCTGTGAGAGATATTATATTCCCCAAGCAAGATACTTCAAAATGCCATTTTAGCATTAGGGAATGTAAGAGATCATGGTCTCTTCTCTCTCTTGAATAGATCTGTTAATACTCTTGTTTATGGGTCTCTAAGTAAGAGAAGGAGGTATCATTAAGTTATAGACTTGTTCACCCACTGGCTTCAGAAGGCCAGGCCAAGTGGAGTGAAGACCAGGCTTTCACTCTTCCCTCCTTATCCTTCTGTATTGTTTGAATGTTTTTACAAGGGCACGTGCGACTTGTGTAATTGAAAATGGATCTATTTTAAGGTAAAAGAGGCAAAGCAAGCCAGAGTTCTCTGGTATCTCATTTCTCGTTCTAGGAAAGGTGAAATATAAAACGTCTCAGGGCTCTTTCGCCTTCTCGAGAGGTGGGCAGGAGCGCGTGGGCGCAGGCGGAGCGAGGACCCTCGGGACGCGCCTGCCGCGCTGGGCCTTCGCTCCCCAAAGCCTCTCCGCCGCTTTCGCCTGCCCTCACGTGTCCTCCGGGAAGGGAACCGAGGAGCAGCTGAAAAGCCTGCCTCCCCGCCTGGGCGGCGGTAACCGCCCGGCTATAAATTCTCTGCGACCGCCGCCGAGGTCGCGGCCCTCTGTCCCGCAGGCCGAGCCCGGTGGGGGCCGGCGCTCATCGATCGCCGCCCGGTGACGGCGACGCGGCCCCGGGAGTGCCGCCTGCTGGCAGCTCCGCGTGCTTCGTGGTGGGGGCACTGGGCCTTGGGGTCGCCGAGGGCGCCGGCCGACGGGGCCGAGGGCAGGCGGAGCGCTGTGGCTGGGAGTCTCTCGCGCCACAGTTCCACGTCCCCCTCCAGCCCGCACTCCCTGCTTAGCCCTCCCCGCGCCAAGCCACTGGCTGGCTGGGATGGCGATGGACCGTGCACGGGGTGGGCGCCAGGCCCCCCAGCACTTAATCTGTATGTTGAAGGCCTTGCCCCTTTCCTGCCAGCGGGAGGGGTCTTCTAGGCTCCCGGGAGCGGGTCTAGGAGCAGATCCAGAGGCGAGGCAGGCCCGCTAGGGGAACCGATTGTGGTCTCGCCCCCGCGGGGCGGCCCAGCTCCCAGGAACCTTCTGGGAGCCTCTCTCTAGGCGAGTTTAAGGCTTCCCTACGAATTGCCTACGCGCTGGGCTTTCCCTGCTCTGCCTGGCTGCCGGCTTGGCCCTGGGATCAAGAGGGAGAGACAAAAGGGGGAGGGAAAGAAAGAGGGAGGAAATGTGGGTTTTATTTGTCTCCTGATGACTGTATTAATAAATTAAATGGCAGCGCCAGTGTGTGAGGGTGAGAGAATATTGCGCCGAGATAAACCTCGCCGGCCCCTGCCCCTGCGAGGCCGCCATATACATTGCGGAGATGATGAATAGGAGACGCGAGAGGAGATCGAAGCGGGTCTGGGCTGGCTCCACTCTCTCCCACAAAACTATAGGGCAATTAATTGTGGCTTGTCCCCTCATCCTTCATCTTCTGGTGGCACATATCGATGGAGATTACTGCTGATGAACCGTTTTATCACCTTAAATAAACAGTCGCCACCTCTTCTAACCTCAATCTAATATATGGCTCTATGTTCAGTTTCAGGGCGCTAGATAACGAATGATGTAAAATAGCTAAATTATGTGTGTTACGGGATGGGGCTGGGCGTGCACACAAAAAGAGAGCAAAGAGAAGAAGAAAAAGAGGACAACACAAAAGCCCACACAGTGAGGCCGAGCCTCCCTCCCACCGGGGACCAGGTCTGAAATCTAAGTCGCTTGCTGGCCATTGACAGCGGGGAGTAGTGCAGCGAGTGTGCCTTGGCGTCAGGAGAATCCCACTGGTGGGTTACTGGGCTCGGGAGCTTCCCAAACAGGACCTGCGTTTTCCAACTGGGTGGGAAGAGATTAGGGAGGGTCAGAAAACACTCGCCCTCCTTTTCTCTCTTTCCCTAACCTCTCAACCAAACAAACCCCAGAGTTCCTTCTCTCCCCAGTATCTCTCCTCAAACCCTTGGAAAGGATGGCGCTACCAACAGGGGAGCCTCGGGCCCAACTCCAACACCTGCGCACACGCCGGTGCTGTTCCCTGCGCAGCAGGCCTCCCCGAAATACGGAGGAGATAGAGACCTGCAGCTGGGGAAGTTGCGGACTGCCCCGACTCAATTCTCCGCAGAGAGACCCAGGGCGGGATTAGTCCCCTGCTCTCTCCCAGGTACGAGGGAGGAATGTCTTAACCAAAAAAAAAAAGGTATGAAAAGCTAACTGGCTCGGCCGGCTGTCTCCGAACAAACACAAACGTCCAGCGCCCCTCTTGGCCGCTGCTCAATACCTTCCAAGAGTAGTGACAGGGTCTCAAACAACGCACCAACTCCCGGAACCCGAGAAGAGGCCACCGCAACGGAGCCTGACGGAATCAATGGCTTCAGGCAAACCGGCAGCAAATGAGGGCAGTAATACAGGAGGAAGAAAGGTCCCCATCCCCCATTTACATTACACAAGCTCCACCTGACTTTAGAGATAAAGGAAGAGGCAACTAAGCATTGAGAGCCTCAGTGGAAAGTGTACTTCAATCATAGAACAACTTCATACACAGAGTTAGTTAGATATATACTGGAAGAGCTCACCCGGGCCAGCTTGTATAGTTTCTGCTGGTTTTAAATCTTTTTATGTGTGAAAGAGAGCTACAACACCCTTCACTTATGGCATTTGCCATAGGTGGCAATAAAGTTTCAAGGTGAAGGTGATACTGATTCACAGGTGTTACTGGGTTGCTGGTCTCAGGCAAAAAGTTACTCTTCTAAAAGGAGAAGTATGGAGGCCCCTTTCTTTGCCTTGTAAGAAAAAGAGAATACGACTCAATACGTTTTATAAATACAAAGTAATAAAACGAAGCAATGCTGAGTGGTCACTTCACAGAATTCTTTTGGAAAGGGCAATAGACTAAAAGGAAAACTAGGAAGATCTGTGACTGATAAATTAATAGGTGCTTCCCTTCTGCCCGCCTCTCACCCCACCCCCGGCCCACATACAACCTGGGAATGGGGAGAAGCTGTTATTCACCATCTTTCAAGTGATATATCAACTTTCCCTGCCAAGGGAAAAAACAGTTTCGCACTGTTTGCATTTCTGAGTTGTTCTGATCCCCTAGTTAGATTAAACTCAATCGCTTCTCACTTCATCTTTGTAAAACACATCTCATGGTTTCAGATGAGTGCCTACTCTTGCCCAGAGAAGTTCCTGGAAGCATGGCAGACCTAGTCTCCCAGCATTACATGGAGAGCCACCTCAGCTTTCTATTTTCTTTCTCAGTTGCCCTTTAATTAGAGAGCAATGTGAAGTGTAACTCTAATGGGACAATCTGACTTCCCTTCTCTCCTGTCCTTGCCCCTGCACTTTGCACACTGAAGCAGTCCAGTCGACTCAAAAGGAGATATCAGAAGGTTAACACAATAGGAAGAATTTGAATAAATCATAATTCATTTCCTCCAGCCACGGAAAAAGGGTACCTAGACAATAAACTAGTTCAATAGCCAAATATTAATTAGGAATCTGTCCCAATTCTTTCTCTGATTAGTCTAGGTTTTTCTCTGGTGAAAATGTATTGAACCTCAAGATTGCACTGTAAACAACACATTTAGCTCAGCGCACAGCCAGGGCTTTGGGGTGCACTGCTGGTGTCTTTTCCAGCACTAATTTAATTCAGAAGAAAGACTGCAAGTCTGCTGAAGCACTCTCAGTCCACAGTGACTATATTTCACTTAGGGGTAAGAAATACCTTTTATGAAAGCATTTCTTATTTTTTTATTTTACATTTTTAAAGAACTGCTTTGAAAACAACACAATCAAGAAATTCAATAGGAGATAAGTATTTTTTGAAATCCATTAAGACAACATAGTTTTATAAAATTTTCTGGAGCTCTGAAATATAGGAATTTTCTTAACTGCAGAGCAAATCTGAGTTGAAACCCTCATTTTAAACCAAATACTTTACCCTCAGACTCTAGAAAGGAAAAAAGTAAATACAACTACTCTTTTTATTAATAATAATTATCTCCATTAGAACAATTATCTCCAACCATTACGAAAAGATTAATACACCTCAATCACTAGGGTCATGCTCAGTGTTTTTAATCAAAGTAATAAATTTGGGAGTCCTTTAAATAACTACAACCTGTAGTTATTTTGCTTTTACAACGAATTAAGAAGCTCACGGATCAGTAGACATTCTGCAAGAAGGGACTTGTTCAAAATAGAATGATCATATACATTTACAATTAACTTTCCTCATACAGAAGCTAGATGAAGGAATGAGACGAAGAAAGAAGCGGAGCGCTGTTTCAAATCCCGTATTGCTTTCAACCTAACTCTTGACCTGCTTTAATGTTCTCTCCTGGGGTCTCTGGAAGTATACTTAGCATTTATTTCAACACATTAAGTGTAAACATAGCATAACTTCTGAAATTACCAAAAAGAATTGGATATAAAAAATAAATAACACATCCTTGATCTTCATTTAGAGTTTTGGTTCAAAACCTGAAAATGGAACTACACTTGGGATCAAGAGTTTGAAATTGTGAATACAGGAACGGAAGCTAGAAGAAAACTGATGTTAATTTAGGCATTTTGTCATTTATTTCGGGAAAAGAAGAGCAAGCTTCTTATACTAAATTACTGTTACCCTCATTAAAAACAATACGTAAGCCGACATGCTTGGCTACGGACTGTAAACGTTTGCAGGGTCAAGGGTGCACGGAGAATGCGGGATCCGCAGGGAACGACCCTGCCCTGAAGTCGGAAATGTTTTCTCACTAAGCAACTGGCATTCTTTTTTTCCTTCTTCTCTAAAATAAATGGTAAACCTAAGAATAATGCCTGCCTGCAGGGAGAGACTGACCCAGTGTCATCCAAAACTCCTACTCCAGCGAGGCCGGGCCAGCCTGCAGCTCCCGGCCGGTCCCCCGACAACCCCGCGGTCCGAAAATGAGCTGACGCAGTTAACCCCAGAAGTAAGATAGCGAGAAGGAGAAATCAGCTCTGGAATCCACGCTCCCCAGGACCGCTAACAGTCCCTGCCCTGTCCCCTCTATAGGCCAGGCCGGGCCGGTCCCCGGACACTCCCATCGCGCGCCGCAAGTACCCGCCCCGCGCGAGGCGCAGTATGCCGCGGGAGGGATGTGATCTGTACTCCCCGGTCCGCGAGCAACTCGGGTCTTAAAGATTCGGGGCTGGGAAGCAGGGAATGAGCGGAGGGGGAAAAGGTAACCCAGAGGTGTCACCCGGCCGTCCCAACCGTTCTCGTTCCTTCTCTAACCCAGAAAACTTTGGCTACAGTGGTCTGAGAGGTGCGGGCCCGCGGCCTGGAAAACCCACAAGCCGGTGTCCCCCTCATCCGACCTGCCTCCCGGACCGGCGCCCGCGCTCGACGGAGCCAGCGCCCCGAAAGAGAGCACGCGGGCTGCTGCTACGTACGGTTGTTGGGGTCGCTGGTGTGCTGGTTGAGCGGGATGATCTCCATGCGCTGCTGGCCGTACAGATAATAGTCCAGCTCCTCCGCGCTGCAGCGGAAGCGCGGGGCGCCCCGGACATCCCCGACGCCGCCGCCGCCGCCGCCTCCTCCGCCTCCGCACTTGGAGGGCCCCGGGCCCGAGGCGGCGCCGAGGCACAGGTCCTTGGGGGGCAGCGGCTCCGAGGCGACGGCGGCGGCGGCCAGAGGCGCGAACACTGGCAGCTGCGCCACGGGCAGGGTCGAGAGACCGGCCAGCGCGGCGGCGGCGGCCGCCGCGGCGGCAGCGGCGCAGGAGGAGGCAGAGGAGGCCGAGGTGGAGGAGGAAGCCGGAGTGGAGGAGGCGGAGGAGAGCGAGGCGGGCCGCGGGCGCAGGCTGTCCGGCTGGGGCTCAGTGCGCTCCGGGGGGGGCGGTGGCTGGAGAGGCTGCGGTGCGCCCAGGGGACCCGCGGCACCGCCGCCCTTGAGCGGGCCGCCGCCGCCGTGCGGGAAGAGTTGCTGCCAGTGCTGCAGATAAGCTGGGTCCACTTTGAGGAATGCCGAGCCGCCGGGGTCTCCGGGCTTCAGCATGTCCGACGCTTCAAGCTGGGGGCAGAGGGCAAAGAGGAGGGTGCGCGTGAGCCGGACTCAGGGCCTGGTGCGAGAGGGGCGGGGAGGACCGCCGCCAAGACCCTGGAGCGAGAGTTTGAGTCCTTGGCTCCACCGGCGGCAACCCGGTTGGGAGGCTTCCTCCTCCCAATTCGGCTGGGGCGCAAAGTTTACTCTGAAGTCGCAGCGCCGCGCGGGGGGAGCTGTGTGCACCCTGCCTTGCCTCCCAGCCCGAGGCGCCCAGCGCCCAGCCGGCACTGTTGAAGCCCAGAGAGAGGGCGCTTCCCAGCAGAACTCGGCGGCAGGACGCAGCCCCCACCCTCTGCCCCCGCCCGGAGCCGACCCGAACTGGAGTGGCGCAGCGCCTGAGCCGCGCTGGCCTCCGGCGCCAGGAGGCGGGACAGTCTCGCCCCCCGCCCCCAGCGCAGGACCTCCAGCCTCCTATTCCCCGGGTCCAAGACCCTCAGCCACAGCCAAGCCACGCTTACCTGAAAACTCGGAGCCGCCGGCGGGTGCGTGCGTGCGTGTCTCGGTGAGCGTGCGGGAGAGTGTGCGCCCCGGGTACGCTACATGCCCCTGGGCAGCGCGGGATCAGAGCCCTAGAGATCCGCCCGCCCGGGACCCTCCGGGGCCGCAAGCCAGGGATGTGGAGGCCTGCGGTGGGCGTGAGAACAGTTACGCTGAACGCGGGAGTGCGGGCGGACCCGGGCGCCGGAGCCGCGGCGGGCTGCTGCGCTCGGCCGCTGCCGCGTCCCGGCTCCTCCGCTCCACGCTCTGGCAGGCTCCCCGCTGGACACGTGGGTTTTACGACAGCACAAAATACAAGAGTGTGTGTGTGTGTGTGTGTGTGTGTGTGTGAGAGAGAGAGAGAGAGTGGGAGGGAGAGAGAGAGAGAGAGAGAGAGCGCGCGCGATGGGGGTGGGGGTGGGGGGTGGGGGGAGGCGGGAGGCAGGCCAGAAGAACGGAGGGGAGGGGAGAGGGGAGAAGGAAGTTCTAACTCGGCTGTATCCACACACAGCTCGTGCGCCTCTCCTGCACAAAAACCTCCTCCGCCCTCCCACCCCCCACTTTTTTTTTGGCGTGACGTCTCCCGTTCGCCTGTTGTCTCTTTCTGCCCATGATATGTCTTTTCTAGGTGCCGGCTCACCGCCCTGGTCCTGAAAGCAGTGGAAACGCGGAAACCGGAACGCATCTCGGCACGCGCTCGGGTGTCCGCATCCGGGCGGGCGCGCGCGGCCAGGCGAGAGGACCGAGTCCCCGCAGCGGGTTTGCGCTTTTCCCGGGCTCCGTTCTTCCAGGAGTACTGCTGGGTGCCAGAGTCGACTAGCCCTCCACGCAATCTCTCACATAAATCCTGGTGGAGGTGGGGGTGAAGGGGGAGTCGGGGGCGGGGCGGGGCGCGCTCTGGAATGAAACCCTCAGTCGGCGGCGGAGGAGGCAGGCTTTGCGAGCTGGGAGGCGTGAGACCGAGGGTCTCTAAAGGGCGCTGGTCCTGGCGGGACTCAGGCCTGGCCGCGGGGCTGGAAGGCGTCTGCAATGGAGTCTCACACCGCCCAGCGCTGAGCCCACCCACTCTCGAGTTGTCTTCCTGGGGGGCTGGCTCCTTCACCCTTTTGACATACAAGGCAAATATCCAGAGCTACGTCTGGTGGTACAACTGCTCCCGGACACAGACGAGGCTTATTTGCCTTTGGCTGCCCGGGGCTGCCCCGAAGGGTCATGTATAGGTCTCTCCCCAAAACCTGGCGTCCGAGGTGCAGGGTGCGAGCGCAGCCCCACACCCACCTTACCTACTCCTGGCGCCTTGGACCGTGGCAGCCCTTCCAGGCGTGGTCTCACATCAAGGAATTAGACACCCGCCCCCAGTTCTTCAAGGCGTTCACAAGTCGGTGGGCGGAGGGCACCGACCCGCTGTGTGAAATTGACCGGCTCGGGCGCTTTCCCAACGCCGGAGTTCTGTCCACACCTCAAAGAGAAGAAATAACATTTGTCTTTCCCCAAATAAACCAATTCATTTAGCATCTACCACTCCGAACAATTAATAGCCATTCTTTCCTGATTTCTGCTTGTTTCTTTTTGTCTTCCCTCCACTCATTTCGTCTGAGCCTGGGAAACGCACTGTTTAGACTTTGTCCGGGTCTCACTCAGGATGATTCGCGGTGCTGGTTGGAACAGAGTTGGACCGAAAATATTTTGACTGGCGTCGCTGTGACAAGGTCATCAGTCATCCCTGGATAGATTGATAGTACCCAAGCTTAAGGCAAACACCGCGAGGGAAAACCCACGGTGCTTTGGACCCCGAGGCTAACTACGCAGTCTCCTCGGGCTTTGAACAACTCCATGGGAGGACAGGGTGAAGTTCTAGGCCCCTTTCAATTAAGCTGCTCGCAGAACTGCCGAAGAGTAGCTGTCGGGCCACAGTAGAAGAGGCATACTCTCTTTCTCACACTCTTTCTCTGTTCTCCCGGAAAGACAGCACCGAGGCTCGGAGACCGGACACTGCGGCAGCGGCCCCACCGCCTTCTTGTTTTTGCGCAAACCTGCTACTTGCAAGTGTCGGTCCCCAGAACTGGCCTTCCCGAAGAACTCCTCCTTGAACTGCCCCCCAAACACACTTGAAAATCTCGGGATTTTGAGATGCTAGCTGCAGCAACTGCTCCCGAGGCCTCTTGCCGCCCACACTCTGGGAAGCCCGGGAGTTCCCTTCCTAATAAAACTAGCTGACCGTTTGTGAGAGCTTTCGACAGGCCAGGTGCGGGTAAAAGCTTCAAGTCCGCCCAGCAACCATGCGGAGAAAGCATTATCATTAAACCCCATATTACAGATGGGGACACTGAGGCTCAGGTTAGGTAGGTTGCCTGAGGTCACGCCATTAATGAGTGATGGAGGCAGATTCAAACCCGGGTCAGTGAGGCACGAAGTGCATTTTCCTGCCCACCCCAGTCCGGAAGGACTGGTATAGGGACACCATGGGGGGGGATTTGGCTCGCTTTGCCAAGGGGAGAAGCAGAACTGTAGCGGAGCCCACCTCTCCCTCTATGTCCTTGTGCGGTATCCCTGACCCGCCAGGTTCGAGGACCACCGTCCGCCCCCAGCGGCCCCAGGGTACGCGGGTCTGGAGGAGACGGGACCCCCAGTGCCCAAAGGCCTTAGGGGACTCGCATACAGGAGGTGGGTTAACGTTAGAGGGGGCGCTCAGAGGGCCCGGGAGTCCAGGAGCGCAAGAAAAGCTCTCAAGGGGAGTGTCGCGGGGGTCCGAGCATCCCCAGAGCCTACCCTGCAGGCTCACAAGGCGGGGCGGGGCCTTTGCTCTGACCGCGATCTGCAGGAGGCCGGCGGGGCTTGGTTGGGGCAGAGGTCCACGCAGTCCACCCCGGGGCGCATCACCGCTGCCTAGGCGGGACAGCCGGCGCCCCGGGCCGCTTTCCGCTTACGCAGCTGATCCCGGACGGCTTGGTCACAACCACACTGCCATGCCTCGGAAATTCTCAAAGTGAGCCCGCCGACCTGCGCTTCCTCAAATCCGTGCCCCTCCTCTTCATTATTTAGAAGACCAATGAAACAAATCACTTCGACCACTTAGGAAGCGATCCAATCTTTCTAAAAATCCATCGCTCCCAAATCGATGGGTGAATATTTGCTGGGAATTTGTTCCAGAGGAATAAATAAGGAGCGAGAGTGTATTAAATGCAAACGGGGGGACACGGTGGTGTTTTTCTTCATTGATTAATGACCTCTAAAATAAAACATGTGGGAAGAGGAGCCAGGATCGATAAATTAACTACCCAAATTCATCATTTTCTCGAGCAATTTTTTTTTCCAGAAAATTATCCTTAGGAAGCACTGTACCCTTAGCTCGGAGGGGAAGTGGTGGGTGGGAGTGGGGGGCAGGGCAGAGAGGGAGAGGCCAGAAGGGGCAGGAAAGAAAGAAGAGGCTTCTGTCTGGGAGACTCTCTATCTGATTTCGATTGACATACATTTTTAAAGTTTACCTTTCATATTAATTATTTTTTCCTGATGGAGGGGAACAAATGGCCGGTTGCCTTTGACAGGACTCCAATAAAGAATTCAGCAGCTCTCCTCTCTGCCCTCGGCGCTCCCTCTTCTAGGTTTAAGGTCATGGGTGGCTGGGTTAATAATTCATTAATATAGACGTTTATTCAGAAGCATTCTCTGAGATCCACTCTCCTGATCTCCTCCCAGAGATTTATTTTCCTGGGAAATGGATGGGACGGGATGGGGTGGGGGGGACTGCAGGTGAAAGAAGGGGAGGAGAAAAAGGAAAATGAAAAGGGAGGTTGGACACAGGAAGAATCTTTGTTTAGCCAGATTGGTGGACAGATCCCTCTAGCCTGCCATTAAAAACGTGGCTGAAAACGTGGCATCCAAACAGCACAGGGCTCTGCCTCCCGTACTCCTTTCCCTATTTCCACATCTGTTCATTCACGCTTGTTCTGACAGCTCCACCCCTCCATTCTTTAGGATCGGGGAGAGCCACCTAACTGAGATCTTTGGAATGCAGGCAAAAGGGGGAAACCCCTGAAAAAAGATTACCCTACTCCCCATCCCTACGACGTTCCCAACAGAGGAGCTTTGCCACTTGCCCAGACCTGGGATCTCAAGGAGGCTGCCCTCCTAAGGGGACAAGCAGCTTCTGGTGGCCACTCTGTCTCTTCAGAAAGGGGCTGTAGGGGCTTTAAAGCAGAACAAAACCAAACCAAATGTCCAGATCCCCATGAAGCTTACACTGTGGGGCGTAGAGACAGAGAGTAAACAATAAACAAGTAATTGTCAGGTGGTAGTAAGTGCTATGGAGAGCAGAGGGGAAAGATGAGAGCAGCAGTTGGAGTGTGTTACTATTGTAAATATAGTGGCCAGAGAAGGCTTCTCTCATAAGGTGAAATTTGGGTAGAGACTTAAAGCAAAAGAATGCCAGTTTTGTGCCTGGAGTGGAGACAGTCCCTGCCCTAACCTGTGGCTCAGGGGCAAACACAGTGAAAGGGGCTTCCCCTGAAGAACCCCCAAGGCACTGGGGAAGGCTCCTGCATCCTCAGCCTCTGGCCACCCTTGGCTCCTGCTCCTACCTGTTCCCACGTGGTTCCCACAAGATGCTGTGAGCTACTCGATATCCTTTCAAATACATCTGTTCGCTGTTTACATCAGCTGAAGTCACCTGTGCTGCTGGTGACTTAAACTTTACGCAGTGATCTGTTCCAAACTGTCTGAGCCTCAGTTTCTTCCATGGCCAAACAAAAGGATGGGACTAATGTAGCTTTCTACTCTAAGCTCTTTCTCAGTCAACTACCAAATTCTGCCCTCCCTCTCCACCACCCATTTTCTACCCCACCTCCCAGACGCCATGAGTCTAAGGCGAGTGGTATGTAAAATGTATTTGAGAAACTGAAAACAAGAAAACCCACACCATTTACTTGAATCACTGCCATCTTCCCATTGATCCCTTTGCATCTTCACTCGTTTGTCCTTACTCCATTTTAGAAAACAGTGCCAGCTACCTTCGGAAAGCAAGAGTGTGAGAAATAAGAAACAGGCGGGGAAGCCACTTTAGAGCTTAGCCGGGAGAAGTCAGCCCTTCCTCTGATGATGCTTCCTGAGCCTCGCTGTTCTTCTGAGGCCTTGGCAGTGTTGTACGCGTAGTCTCCTCAGCTTTCCTCCTGTCACAACAGTACTGGAAAGGCAAGCTCCTCACTTTGCCAAGTCGAAGATGGCCTCTGGGGCCGAGAGACCAAGCTCAGCCTATTTCTGACCACAGTCTCTCAAGCTCCACCAAGATCACTGCAGACAGCACCTGTTCACTGCACTTGAGATGCAGCCCAACCCTCCAGCTCCTCTCACCCTGGTCACCGGACAGCTGTCACTCAAACAATGCTTCTCAGCCACCCCAGGCCTGATTTGGATTTGACCTACTGACCTCGAGGTGAAAGGCTCAACAGTCCATTACAAATCCCCGGGGCCAGTTCATTCTCCCAGAAAAGCCTCTAAATATATCCTTTCTTTTTGCAGGGAAATCAGCTATTATTATTTTAAAAGGCCCCATGCATTTAAAACATGCTGGGGCAGTTCAATCCCATAAAGATTCAATGAATAGCCATTGAGTGAAAAACAACTGCTCTTTTTTCTTTAAGTCTTAATAAGTAAAGGAAAAGAGTAATAATTAGACAAGGGGAACTGGCCCTTCAGAAACTCATATGTTCCCTTCGTTATCTCCATCACATCCACCCTTCCCCCCAAAATTCACTCTTCCATTTTTCCAAGAATCTGTAAGAATAGACAAGCCCAATCGAAGTTACCTACCTACAAATTAACAGCTATACATAATATCTAATGAGCACCTACTGTGTGCAAGTGACTCTTGGTAGGGATCTTTGGGACAATCTCCTTTGAAACTCTTCTAGCAAATGCCACCTGGTTCTAACACCGTCTTCCTTTGGTCACCAGTTTGTCGCCTAACTTAGTTGAAGCCTGTAGGCCTTAAGTTATAATCAGGATGAGGCAAGCATATTGCAGTGCATCTGTTTGAAATTAGGAACATATGCTATAGTTGATTCACATTCTGAGGGTTGGCGGGTCCTAGTGCATGTTGAGTTCCCCTGAGTGCTCCAAGTCTCTAAGAGCCAGGATGGCCTACAGGTAGCCTAATAAGTGAGGGAGCCCTGAGGCCTTCCCCGCAAGGCAGCCTGAGGAAACAAGACCCATACTCCCACAGAGGCTCTTACTGGGAACCCTGGAAGCCCGTCTGCCCCTCCAGCCTACACTCTCCTGCCTGGATTGGTGCCTGCCCTTTCCCTCCTCTGAGTTAATGTGTCAGAGGATGACACGAAGTCTTGTTTTTATTGTATTATTTCTGGTGAGTCTATGTTCTCTGTGTAAGAGCCTCTCAGTTAAAACAACAAGAACAACCACCACCTATTTTCAGTTTCCTTTTTGGAACCGGAAAACTTGTCTTTAAATCAAAATAAATAAAGACACTATGGAGGTTACTGTGGGGAAAACCAAAAGAGTGTAAATTGCAGTGCCCCTGTCCTCAATGATCTTATACTGGGGAAATCTTTCAGAGACTCAGCTTCCCCTCTCTAGTTCCTAGGACCTGGGGCCAGTGAGTGGCATAATATTTCAGAAGAGGAAGCCATCACTTTAGGTGAGGAGATGATCAAGCAGAGCTTCACAAAGGAGATGGGCCATAACATTTTTCTGCATTCAGGCAGGTAGAGAGGAACTGAGAAAAGGCATTCTAGCACAGGGGAGCTGCCTGAGCAAATACACTGTCTGTACAGATAAACTGGGAGGCCAGGTGACTTCTTCCTCCATTCATGAGAATGATGATTGGCTGGCTCGCTGCCCCGTCTCCAAGGGCCAGAGCTCCATTTCCCCGGGGGGGTCCTGCAGTCATATTCCATAGATTCAGAAAGATGTTGTTATGAGAAGTGTCCTGACCCAATATGTTCAAGTTCAAGTCGGAAATCAACTCGCAATTAAGATAACTGGAAAACAGTTGAGGGGTCCAAGATAAAGCCATCAACACAGCAGAAATTACACTGGACCATGATTTGGTAAGCTTGACAATGCCATTTCCTGACTCTGGATGATACAAGCTATGATTCTCTGAACTGCTCTTTTTAAACTGTAAAGAACTATGCAAAAATACATATATAATATACATTTATCATATATATATATATATGTATATATATAAGAGAGTGACCTAGATCCTTCTGAAGTAAAAACTGTATAGGAAAGTGTTTTAGAATAAGCAGATTTGTTTTCCAAGGATCCTTACTATGGTTAATCCCGCTTTAAAAGAAAAAAAAGGAATTACAGAAAAACAACAAGATTCTTGAGTCTCAAAGAAAAAAAATCATTTTTTTTTTCATTGACAAGACTGCTGGATTCTTAAATAGAACTTTTTTAAAAAGGCTATAGGGCTTCCCTGGTGGTGCAATGGTTAAGAATCCACCTGCCAGTGCAGGGGACACGGGTTCTAGCCCTGGTCCGGGAAGATCCCACATGCCGTGGAGCAACTAAGCCCGTGCACCACAACTACTGAGCCTGCGCTCTAGAGCTCGCGAGCTACAACTACTGAGCCCACGTGCCACAACTACTGAAGCCCGCCTGCCTAGAGCCCGTGCTCTGCAACAACAGAAGCCACCGCAATAAGAAGTCCATGCACTGCAACGAAGAGTAGCCCCAACTCGCCACAACTAGAGAAAGCCCACACGTGGCAACAAAGACCCAACGCAGCCAAAAATAAATAAATAAATTTATTTAAAAAAAAAAAAGGCTATACATTCTTAGTTCATTTTTATAATACAGTAATTGACAAGTGACACTGAAATCTTGATCGGAAAATTAACATTCTAAAAATTCAGTAATTAACACTTTGGCTTTTTAAAATACTGTTAAGTTTGACCGTGTTTCAGACATTTCCTTCTTGTCTGTCTACATTGGTAAGCATTCTTAATTGAAACGTATGTTTAGGCAGACAAGTATTGTATTTGGCAGCAACCTAATAGTTGAAGTATAGATTAAAACTTAATGGTACTTAATAGTTTAAGTACTGTTAATACTTAATACTTTAAGTATAGATTTCAAAATCAAATGTTTGCTCTGTATGCAAATGTTTTCAAACAGCAGTATTTCTCACAATTGTTTCCTTAAAATAAATGTTTGTCTTGGAGCCAGCCAAACATTCCAGAAAACTTCTTGCATACATCCATCACTACTATTCTGTCACCTTCAAGATTTTCTATTGGTCACATTCCCTTACAGATTTCCATGGGTTGCTTTACAAGGCTACCCCCCAAAATGCTTTGTAAGAAAAGGTCAAGCATTTTCAAAATGATTTGTTCTTGGTAGAAATGGATCAGAAGCACGTGCACATTTGGCAATGTTTCATTTCATCTGCGTAGATGCCATTTTATTTGTGATTTGATTATTGGTACCATCTGTCTTCTCATTTCCAGATACAGAGTTGTGAAAGTGGGCAACCCAGGCCCCTCCACTCCCTTCTCCCTGATAAAAAGGAGAGAGGATCAAGTTGGTGTGAGTCTCTGAGTGACTGTATATGTGAATACAAAGAAAGAGAACCACTGTGATTTCTCCCGAGTCTGAGAGGGATGTTAAGAAGAATCAGGGCTGACATATCTGGCTATATTACTGAGGACTCTTTCAACTTCAGGTGACAGAAATTAAATTAAATTGATAGCAGCTTTATAAAGGAACGATTCGATGACTTATGAAAAACCAGGTTACGGGATTTCGGCTATAAATGGATTCAGAGGTTCAAACAACCGCATGAAGTCTCAGTCTTTCTCTTCATTTCTTGGTCTGCCTTCCTTTGTTCTAACTTGAATCTCAGGCAGCCATGTGGTTACCCCCAGAAGCTCCAAACTTACCTTATTCTTCTAAACAGCAATCCAAGGGAAAAGATCACTTATTTCCCAATTGTTTCAACAAAAATTCTGGAGTTGAGTCTTAACAGGCTAATTTGAGTCGCCCAACTACCCCTGAACTAATCATTGTAACCAAAGAAGTGCAGTATATTGACTGCCCAGGCCTGGACATTAGCCCTGACCAAACCACATAGACTGAAGTTGGGCAGGAATAGCTTTCTGAAGGAAAACCAGGGTGCTACTCCTAGAAAAGGGGGAGTGAATGCTGACAAGTCAATAGCAGATGTCCTCTCCACTAGGAAGGTTCTGCCTGCTAATACTTTCAGGTCCCTTTTGGTAAGGAGTATTACCATTGACAAGCCCTAGGCTGCTCATAGCAAATCTCTATTCATTCACTGGACAATGGGCAGCAGTCCTTAGCCTTCCCTACCAAAGCCACCATGATTGTCTCCTAGGAGCAGAGCCTTAACTAACAATTTTGGCTCCAAGAGCAAGTCATTCTGTGACACACAACAGTTGCCTGACTCAGCTCCCATTCGCAACTCTCTTCTCCCTACTCACTTTCTAGGATTGATTTAGAAGTAGCCAATGAAATATAAGTAGAAGTCCTTGAGTGAAACTTCTAAGGAATCTTTTAAGAAGATATAGCCTCAGCTGCCATGCCCTTTAGATTTTTGACTTTTGTCTTTTGCCTCTTCCTATTTCTTCCATCCTGGAACACAAACACAATGAGTGGAGGTAAAAATTATCTTACAATGCTCAGGAAGAAAGCTACAGGCTAAAGACAGAAGAGCCAGAATATAGAAGGAGCCCTTGTGGAATCACTGAGCTACAATCCTAGCCTGGGACTATCTATTCCTAAACTTCTCTTTGAGCAAGACGAAAAACACTTTACACGCAGCCAAATGCAAAAATCAATACACAAACCTCCAAATCATCCATGTAATTCATGACGTGGTTTACCAAAAGGTTTTATTAATTAGGACAACACCTGGTGGCTCCCTATTTTTATTCATTATTCTTGCTAACTAGGTGCTAAGCTCATAGTTTCTATGCTTTAGAAAGATGTATCCTGTCAACATAGGCAGTAGAGTTAGACAGACAGTATAGTTAGTGGATATAACACTAAATCAGAGCATTTAAATTCAAACCTAGTTCCATACTTAAATTAGCAGCTGTGTGACCTTAGATAAGTTACTTAACTTTTTTATGCACCCCACAGACCTCATCTATAAATCCCTAGTGTTATTCTGAGCATTCAATGTGCTAGTCCTTGAAAAAATAGTTAGAGCATAGCACTCTCTATATGTTATATCTTATAACGTACATTGTCTTTTTAAAATTTTTTTAAGATTCATGTCCACTACATTTTGGTATCATGGAGGTAACTCCAGCTAACATGTATGGCTTGGCAATGGACACACAGCATGTAGACAGAGATGGTTAATTGTTCAGTTCCTTGTCTTCTTGTCTTCCCACTTCCATAGTTTGGAGACGGTTGGCTCCAAGGACAGTTGGCAGTTCCAAAATCATGCCACCAGTTTGCTTATTCAACTCCCGCTAAAAACCAAGGCTAATTATATTTTTACCTCTAAATGTTTTTGAATCACAGCCCTATCTACAGAAACTGTGTGTCAGGACAGTCAGTGTGCCATCTTTACCATATACCACATCCTTTCTCCTGCAACTTGATTCCAGTCACTTTCAAGATATTTATTCTGATGTTTGGGCTGATCTCTTAAATGCACATTTACTTGCTTTGGCTGCATATATTCTCTCTTTGACTGTAAGAAAAAGCTGGATATGAAATCAATAATTATGATTGAGAACATACATATTTCACACAAAAAGAAATGCCTCAGTAGAAATATATGCCATTTAGAGTCCATAAGAAGTAGGCTAAGTAGCTGGTCACTTTCTTGATCATAAGGACACTCATCTTGGAGTTAACTGGTTAACTTACCACCTCAGACCCACAACCCAAGTACATGCTGTTTGCCAGGAAAAGAACTGGGTTTCAGGATAAAGATAAATACTTTCAGCTAAAATTTACTGAGCATAGACTGTGTGCCCATTCGTGGACTAAGTGTTTTTCATGTATTATTTCATGTAATGTTCACTTTGATATGAGTTACTTTTTTAAAAATAGATCTTTATTGGAGTATAATTGCTTCACAATACTGTGTTAGTTTCTGTTGTACACCAAAGTGAATCAGCCATATGCATACATATGTCCCATATCCCCTCACTCTTGAGCCTCCCTCCCATCCTCCCTATCCCACCCCTCTAGGTCATTGCAAAGCACCAAGCTGATCTCCCTGTGCTATGCTGCTGCTTCCCACTAGCTACATTCTGTAGTGTATATATGTTGATGCTACTCTCACTTCTACCCAGCTTCCCCCTCCCACCCCGTGTCCTCAAGTCCATTCTCTATGTCTACATCTTTATTCCTGCCCTGCAACTAGGTTCATCAGTACCATTTTTTTTTTTTAGATTCCATATATATGTGTTAGAAAAAAGTATTTCTTTTTCTCTTTCTGACTTACTTCACTCTGTATGACAGACTCTAGGTCCATCCACCTCACTACAAATAATTCAATTTCGTTTCTTTTTATGGCTGAGTAATATTCCATTGTATATATGTGCCACATCTTCTGTATCCATTCATCTGTCGATGGACATTTAGGTTGGTACCATGTCCTGGCTATTGTAAATAGTGCTGCAATGAAAATTGTGGTACATGTCTCTTTTTGAACTATGGTTTTCTCAGGGTATATGCCCAGTAGTGGGATTGCTGGGTCATATGGTAGTTCTATTTTTAGTCTTTTAAGGAACCTCCATACTGTTTTCCATAGTGGTTGTATCAATTTACATTCCCACCAACAGTGCAGGAGGGTTCCCTTTTCACCACACCCTGTTCAGCATTTATTGTGTCTAGATTTCTTGATAATAGCCATTCTGACCAGTGTGAGGCAATACCTCATTGTAGTTTTGATTTGCATTTGTCTAATAATTAGTGATATTGAGCATATTTTCATGTGCCTCTTGGCCATCTGTATGTCTTCCTTGGTGAAATGCCTATTTAGGTCTTCCACCCATTTTTAAATTGGATTGTTTGTTTTTTTGATATTGAGCTCCATGAGCTGTTTGTATATTTTGAAGATTAATCCTTTGTCTGTTGTTTCATTTGCAAATATTTTCTCCCATTCTGAGGGTTGTCTTTTTGTCTTGTTTATGGTTTCCTTTGCTGTGCAAAAGCTTTTAAGTTTAAATTCCATTTGTTTATTTTTGTTTTTATTTCTGTTACTCTAGGAGGCGGGAAGATCTTGCTGTGGTTTATGTCACAGAGTGTTTTTCCTGTTTTCCTCTAAGAGTTTTATAGTGTCTGGCCTTACATTTAGGTCTTTTTGAGTTTTGAGTTTATTTTTGTGTGTGGTGTTAGGGAGTGTTCTAATTTCATTCTTTTACATGTAGCCATCCAGTTTTCCCAGCACCACTTATTGAAGAGGCTGTCCTTTCTCCATTGTATGTTCTTGCCTCCCTTGTCGTAAATTAGGTGACCATATGTGCGTGGGTTTACCTCTGGGCATTCTATCCTGTACCATTGATCTATATTTCTGTTTTTGTGCCAGTACCATACTGTCTTGATTACTGTAGCTTTGTGGTATAGTTTGAAGTCAGGAAGCCTGATTCCTCCAACTCCGTTTTTCTTTCTCAAGATTACTTTGGCTATTCGGGGTCTTTTATGTTTCCGTACAAATTGTAAAATTTTTTGTTCTAATTCTGTGAAGAATGCCATTGGTAGTTTGATAGGGATTGCATTGAATCTGTAGATTGCTTTGGGTAGTATAGTCATTTTCACAATATTGATTCTTCCAATCCAAGAACATGGTATATTTCTCCATCTGTTTATGTCATCTTTGATTTCTTTCATCAGTGTTTTATACTTTTCTGAGTACAAGTCTTTTGCCTCATTAGGCAGGTTTATTCCTAGGTATTTTATTCATTTTGTTGTGATGGTAAATGGGATTGGTTCCTTAATTTCTCTTTCTGATTTTTCATTGTTGATGTATAGGAATGCCAGAGATTTCTGTGTATTAATTTTGTATCTTGCAACCTTACCAAATTCATTGATTAGATCTAGTAGTTTTCTGGTGGCATCTTTAGGATTTTCTATGTGTAGTATCATGTCATCTGCAAACAGTGACAGTTTTACTTTTTTTCCAATTTGTATTCCTTTTATTTCTTTTTCTTCTCTGATTGCCATGGCTAGCACTTCCAAAACTATGTTGAAAAAGAGTGGTGAGAGTGGACATCCTTGTCTTCTTCCTGATCTTAGTGGAAATGCTTTCAGTTTTTCACCATTGAGTATGATGTTTGCTGTGGATTTGTCATATATGGTCTTTATTATGTTGAGGTAGTTTCCCTCTATGCCCATTTTCTGGAGAGTTTTTATCAAAAATGGGTGTTGAATTTTGTCAAAAGCTTTTTCTGCATCTACTGAGATGATCGTATTGTTTTTATTCCTTAATTTGTTAATGTGGTGTATCACATTGATTGATTTGCATATATTGAAGAATCCTTGTATACCTGGGATAAATCCCACTTGATCATGGTGTATGATCCTTTTATTGTGTTGTTGGAATCTATTTGCTAGTATTTTGTTCAGGATTTTTGCATCTATGTTCATCCGTGATATTTGTCTATAATTTTCTTTTTTGTGATTCTTTTCTGGTTTTGGTATCAGGGTGATGGTGGCTTCATAGAATGAATTTGGGAGTGTTTCTCCCTCTCCAATTTTTTGGAAGAGTTTGAGAAGGATGGGTGTTAGCTCTTCTCTAAATGTTCAATAGAATTCACCTGTGAGGCCATCTGGTCCTGGACTTCTGTTTGGTGGAAGATTTTTAATTATGGTGTCAATTTCATTACTTTGATAGGTCTGTTTATATTTTCTAATTCTTCCTGGTTCAGTCTTGGAAAATTGTACCTTTCCAAGAATTTGTCCATTTCTTTGTGGCTGTCCATTTTATTGGCATATAGTTGTTTTTAGTAGTCTCTTATAATACTTAGTATTTCTGCGGTGTCAGTTGTGATTTCTCCTTTTTCATTTCTAATTTTATTAATTTGCATCCTCTCCCTTTTTTTCTTAATGAGTCTAGCTAAGGGTTTATCAATTTTGTTTATCTTCTCAAAGAACCAGCTTTTAGTTTTATTGATCTTTGCAGTTGTTATCTTTGTTTCTATTTCATTTATTTCTGCTCTGATTTTTATTTCTTTCCTTCACTGACTTTGGGTTTTCTTTGTTCTTCTTTCTCTAGTTGTTTTAAGTGTAGGGTTAGATTATTTATTTGAGATTTTTCTTGTTTCTTGATGTGAGATTGAATTGCTATAAACTTCCCTCTTGGAACTGCTTTTGCTGCATCCCATAGGTTTTGGGTTGTCAGGTTTTCATTGTCATTTGTTTCTATGTATTTTTTAATTTCTTCTTTGATTTCTTCCGTGATCTCTTGGTTATTTAGTAGCGCACTGTTTAGTCTCCATGTATTTGTGTTTTTTACAGTTTTTTTCCTGTAATTGATTTCGAATCTCAGAGCGTTGTGGTCAGAAAAGATGCTTGATACAATTTCAATTTTCTTAAATTTTCCAAGGCTTGCTTTGTGACCCAAGATGTGATCTATCCTGGAGAATGTTCCATGTGCACTTGAGAAGAAAGTGTATTCTGCCACTTTTGGGTGGAATATTCTATAAATATCAATTAAATCTATCTGGTCTATTGTGTCATTTAAAGCTTGTGTTTCCTTATTTATTTTCTGTTTGGATGATCTGTCCATTGGTGTAAGTGGTGTGTTAAAGTCCCCTACTATTATTGTGTTACTGTTGATTTCTCCTTTCATGGTTGTTAGCATTTGCCTTATGTATTGAGGTGCTCCTATGTTGGGTGCATAAACATTTAAAATTGTTATATCTTCTTCTTGGATTGATCCTTTGATCATTATGTAGTGTCCTTCTTTGTCTCTTGTAATAGTCTTTATTTTAAAGTCTATTTTATTGGATACGAGTATTGCTACTCCAGCTTTCTTTTGATTTCCATTTGCATGGAATATCTTTTTCCATCCCTTCACCTTCATTCTGTATATGTCCCTAGGTCTGAAATGGGTCTCTTGTAGACAGCATATATATGTGTCTTGTTTTTGTATCCATTCAGCCAGTCTGTGTCTTTTGGTTGGGGCATTTAATCCATTTACATTCAAGATTATTATCGATATGTATTTTCCTATTACCATTTTCTTAATTGTTTTGGGTTTGTTTTTGTGGGTCTTTTTCTTCTCTTGTGTTTCCCACCTAGAGAACTTTTTTTAGCATTTGTTGTAAAGCTGGTTTGTTGGTGCTGAATTCTCTTAGCTTTTGCTTGTCTGAAAAGCTTTTGATTTCTCTGTCAAACCTGAATAAGATCCTTGCTGGGTAGAGTAATCTTGGCCGTAGGTTTTAAGTATATCCTGCTACTCCTTTCTGGCCTGCAGAGTTTCTGCTGAAAAATCAGCTGATAACCTTATGGGGATTCCTTTGTATGTTATTTTTTGTTTTTCCCTTGCTGCTTTTAATATTTTTTCTTTGAATTTAATTTTTGTTATTTTGATTAATATGTGTCTGGTGTGTTTTTCCTAGGGTTTATCCTGTATGGACTCTGTGTGCTTCCTGGACTTGGGTGACTATTTCCTTTCCCATGTTAGGGAAGTTTTCGACTATAATATCTTCAAATATTTTCTCACACCCTTTCTTTTTCTCTTCTTCTTCTGGGACCTCTGTAATTCGAATGTTGGTGCATTTAGTGTTATCCCAGAAGTCTCTGAGATTGTCTTCAATTCTTTTCATTCTTTTTTCTTTATTCTGCTCCTCGGCAGTTATTTCCACCATTTTGTCTTCCAGCTCACTTATTCGTTCTTCTGCCTCAGTTATTCTGTTATTGATTCCTTCTAGTGTATTTTTCATTTCAGTTATTGTGTTGTTCATGTCTGTTTGTTTGTTCTTTGTTTGTTTGTTCTTTAGTTCTTCTAGATCTTTGTTAAACATTTCTTGTACTTTCTCAATCCATGCCTCCATTCTATTTCCAAGATTCTGGATCATCTTTACTATCATTACTCTGAATTCTTTTTCAGGTAGATCGCCTATTTCCTCTTCATTTATTTGGTCTGTAGGTTTTTACCTTGCTCCTTCATCTGTGACATAATTTTCCCTTTTTTTTTTTTTTTTTGATGAGTAGGATTTTGTTCCTGTCTTACTGGTTGTCTGGCCTGAGGCTTCCAACACTGGAGTTTGTAGGCTGTTGGGTAGAGCTGGGTCTTGGTGCTGAGATGAGGAACTCCATGAGACCTCACTCCGATGAATATTCCCTGGGGTCTGAGGTTCTCTGTTAGTCCAGTGGTTCCACCATGGAGCTCCCACAGCAGGAGCTTCGGCCTGACCCCCATCGGTTCACTTGGGGGTTCCTCTCATCTCCTTGGGTGTCAGGGTCCCCCACCAGTGGCCAGCAGGTGCCCTAGTTGTGGGGAGACGCTAACTCAGTGTCTTCCCTCACTGACGTCTTGACTCCTCCCTGATATGAGTTACTTTTTTAAGGGTAACAGTTAGTGGTTTTTTTTAATAGTTTTACTACCTAAGAGTGCATCTCTAAATAATATACTTCATTTCACCTGTTTTTGAACTTGATGAATAGAATTATAATGAATGCTTTCTTTAGAATTTTACTCCTTTGGTCAAAATTATATTTGTAAGGGGCTTCCCTGGTGGCGCAGTGGTTGGGGGTCTGCCTGCCAATGCAGGGGACACACGTTCGAGCCCTGGTCTGGGAAGATCCCACATGCCGTGGAGCAACTAGGCCCGTGAGCCACAATTACTGAGCCTGCGCGTCTGGAGCCTGTGCTCCGCAGCAAGAGAGGCCGCGATAGTGAGAGGCCCGCGCACCGCAATGAGGAATGGCCCCCACTTGCCGCAACTAGAGAAAGCCCTCGCACAGAAACGAAGACCTAACATAGCAATCAATCAATCAATAAATCTTTAAAAAAAATTATATTTGTAAGTTTTATCCACATTGTTGTATGACATAGCTCATCCATTTTTAACGTTGCATACTTTAAGAATATACCTTACTTTATCCATTTTACTGCTGATGAACATTTGAATTGTCTTCATTATTTGGTTATTATGTCTCTATGAACATTCTTGAACCTGTATGCTTTTACATGTATGCATGAGGTTCTGTATGGTGTAGACCCATGAGTGAATTTGCTGGATCACAGGGTTTGTATATTTTAAACTTTACTAGAAAGTACCAAACTGTTTACCAAAATAGTTACATTAATTTGTACTCCCACAAGCAAAGGCATACCTTTGGCATACCACACTTTATTAACACTTGGAGTTGTTAGTTTTTAAAATGTTTGTCTACCTGGTGGCAATTTTTGACATTTTGATATGAATTTGCATTTCCCTGATTACTAATGAGTTGAACACCACTGTATATGGTCATTGGCTACTTAGAGTTTCTCTTTTGTGTGGTGCCTATCAATGGCTTTTGCATTATTTTATCTTGGGCTATATTTTTTAGATCTTAATCTGCAGAGGTTTGGTTTTTTTTTTTTTTTGTCTCATATAGTCTATTTATGAGTTGTTTGTCAATTATATTCATTGCAGATATCTTCTCCTCTTCTGTGACTTATATATTATATTCACTCTCTTTATGGGGTCTTAATTTTAAAATAAAATCTTAATTTTGTGTGAGCAATGTTCAATGTTTAAGAAATCTTTCCCTATCCTGAGGTCATGAAGGTATTCTATTTTTTTCTAAAAATTGTATTTCACTTCCATTTCCAGCCAAAATGGGATAACAGGGAATGGATTTACCCTCCTGTCCAAAAAAACAGAGAAACTGAACAAAATATATAAAACAATTACTGTCAAAATATTAACATCAGGCCATGAAGGACAGTGATTCCCAAGAGGTCAAAAGCAAATGAGATGAACTCTTTAATTGTTCTAGCCTACTGCCGTGAGGCAGCTTCCAGGACACGGCACGAGGAGGAGGAAACCACATGGAGACCAGCAGACTTCCTGAACTGAGGAGATAGAGCCAAGATTCTGGGGAGTCCAAGACAGCTAAAGTTTGCAGAACAGGGGACTCAAGAGAGAGTTAAATAGAGAAAGAACTCCAGAGATTTGCAGAGGCCCCTAGAGTTTTCAGCACAGTGCTGCTCAGTATATGTGTGTGAATCACCCCCATTTCTCCTTCCCTGAGGAAATCAATGATTCTAGTTCCCTACATACCCTTTCAGAGATATTCCATGCATATATATCCCCCCTTTCCTCGAGTGTTATATGATATGCACTGTTATGCACCTTAGTTTTTTTAACTTAAAATATAGCTTAGAAATGTTCCATATCTGTAAATAAAGAGCTTTCTCAAATTTTTAAACAACTTTATTATCTAATCATTAATTTAAGCAGTTCTCTATTGTTGGCCACTTAAAATGTTTCAACTCTTTTGTCATTATACATAGTCGTGCAATTTCATACATATATCCTTTTGCAAATTCTAGTGAATATTCAGTGATATGCTGGGGCAGGCTCATCGGGGCTTGCAAGAGCCAATTATTAAAATTTCAGGAATTTCAAGAGCTTGATTGACGTCAGGAGAATAGCTTGAAATTGACCATGGTGGAAGTATTCACACCATTAAAATTGGCAAAGTCTACAAGTAAAAGGACCCCATTTCCTTTTGGCTGGTGCAGGGGTGGGGGTGGAGAGTTGGTCAGCTTCCACTGAATTCATTCCCAATAGTGGTATTGCTGGATCAAAGGGTATGTGCATTTGCAATCTTGATATATATAGCCAAATTGCCCTTCAAACATTTTTACTAGCAACATATTCCTAGAATCTCATCAACAGTGTTATCAAAATTATTGATTTTTGCCAATTTGATGGGTGTAATTGGCTTCTCAATGAGGTTGTAATATATCACTTATTACTGAAAATTAACATCTTTTTGTATGTTGTTTTAAATGTTTTTAATAAAAAATCCCTATTCATATCCTTTGCCTATTTTCCACTTCAGATTGTGGGTTTTTTGGGTTTTTTTTACAAAGCCTCCTATTATTTTAAGGAGATTAGCCCTATTCTGGGATATGAGTTGTTCCTATCTTTTCTACAGAACATCATGTGCTATTTAAATTTGTTATGGTAGTTTTTGCAATGCAGATTAATCTAAATGTTTTACATAACTAAATTAATCAACATTTTCTCTTATGGCTTTTTTTTATAACAGCTTTATTGAAAAATAATTTACAAATCATGAAATTCATCTTTTTACAGTGAACAATTCAACAGTCCGTAGTATATTCACAGAGTTGTGCAACAATCATCACTATCTAATTCCAGAACATTTTCATCACCCCAAAAGAAACCCATTCTTTTTGGTATGGATTTCTTGTTGTGGTTTTGATTTGCATTTCCCAGACAGCTTATGATGTTAAGCAACTTTTTATGAGTTTATGGGCCACTTGTATATCTTCTTTGGAGATATGGCTTTTTAAATCCTTTGCCCATTTTCAATTTAGGTTATTTATGTTTTTACTGTTGCATTCTAAGAATTCTTTGTGTATTCTGGATACAAGTCCCTATCAGATACATAGTGTACAAATATTCTCTCTCATGCTGTGGGTTGGCTTTTCAGTCTCTTGATGGTGACCTTTGGAGCACAAAAGTTGTTAACTTTGATGAGGTCCAATTTATTCTTTTGTCACTGGGCTTTTGGTGTCATTTTGCTATCAAGGTCACAAAGATTTACTCTCATTTTTTTCTTCTAAGAGTTTTCTAGTTAGCTCTTACACTTAAGTCTCTGATCTATTTTGAATTATTCTGTATTTGATGTGAGGTAGGGGGGTCCAACTTCATTCTTTTGTATGTAGAAATCCAGTTTCTGAGCACTATATGTTGAAAAGACTATTCTTTCACCATTGAATGGTCTTGGCATCCTTGTGGAAAATCAACTGACCATAAATGTTTATTTCTGTACTCTCAGTTTTATTCCACTGAATTATATATCTATCCTTATGCTTGTATTACACTGTCTTAATTACTGCAGCTGGGTATTAAGTTTTGAAGTAAGGAAGTGTGAGTCTTCAAACTTTGCTATTCTTTTTCAAGATTTTTTTTTTTCTTTGCTATTCTGGGCCTCTTGAATTTCCATATGTGTTTTAAGATCAGCTTATCAAATCCTGCAAAAAAGCCACCTGAAATTTTGATAAGGACTGCGTCGAATCTGTAGATCAATTTAGGGAATACTGTAATTTAAAAATATTAAGTCATCCGATGTAGGAACATGAGATGTTTTGCCATTTATTTGTCTTTAACTTCTTTCAACGTCTTATAGTTTTCAGTTACAAGTCTTGCACTTCTTTTGTTAAATTTATTTCTAAGTATTTTATTCTTTTTGGTGCAATTACAAGTGGAGTTGTTTTCTTAATTTCACTTTTGCATTATTCATCGCTGTGTTGATTTTTTATGTTGATCTGGTATATCCTGCCACCTTGCTGAGCTTAGTTAATTCTAATAGTTTTTTTTTTATTATTAGTTCTAATAGTTATTATGATTCCTTAGGATTTTTTATACTAGATCATGTCATCTGCTAATAGAGACAGTTTTACATCTTACCTTCCAGTCTGGATGCCTTATATTTCTTTCTCTTGTCTAGCTGACTTGGCTAGAACCTCCAGTACAATATTGAATAGAAGCAGTGAGAGTGAACATCCTTGACTTTTTTCTGATCTTAGGGGGAAAACAATCAGTCTTTCACTAGGTTAGCTGTGAATTTTTCATAGATGACTTTTATCAGTTTGATTAAGTTCTTTTCCGAGTTTCTCAGGTTTTGTTTGTTTGTTTGTTTGTTTACCATGAAAAGGTATTGGATTTTGTCAATGCTTTTTCTGGTTCATTGAGGTGAACATGTGATTTTGTCCTTTCTTCTATTAATACAGTGTGTTACATTGATTGATTTTAGATGTTAAGCCAATCTTAACAGTGTGATAAATCCAGATTTGTCATGGTGAATAATCCTTTTCACATATGGCTGAATTTTGTTTGCTAGTATTTTGTTGAGGATTTTTACATCTATATTCTAAAGGGATATTCATTTGTAGTTTTCTTTTCTTGTAATGTCTGTCAAATTTTGATATAAGTGAAGAAGTATTCCTCCTATTTTTGGAAGAGTCTATAATGGATTAATATTATTTCTTCTTTGAATGTTTGATAGAATTCATCAGTAAAGCTCTCTGGGCCTGGGATTATTTGTGGGAAGTTTTAAAATTACCAATTCAATCTTTTCACTTGTTATAGGTCTATTGAGATATTCTGTTGCTTCTCGAGTCAGTTATGGTAGTTTGTGTCTTTCTAGGAATTGTCCAGTTTCATCTAGTTAATGCAATTTTTTGGCATATAGTTGTACACAGTATTCTCTTATAATCCTTTTTATTCCTATGAGATCTGTAGTGGTGCTCTTATGGTTTTTGCATTGTAAAAGGCTTCCTTACTCTGAGAGTACTAAAAATTCTCCCATTTTTTTCTTTTAGTATTTTTATGTTTTCATTTCCCACATTTAAATATTTAGTACATCTAGAATTTATTTTGGTACAAATTATATGGTGGGGATATAATTTTATTTTTCTTCAGATAGCTATGTAGTCATCCTAACACCATTTACCAAATAATCAAATGTGGGCTTATCATATCCTGAATCCTTGATTTATTTTTGTCCATTGCTAGACTTTACATTCTGTTCCATATTCATGTCTGACTTGTCATATCATGTTGTCTTAACTATCATAGCTTTATAACAAATTTTCACATCTGGCAAGGCTCATTATTCTTCCTTTGAAAAATTATCCTAGCTATATTTGCTTATATATACATAGTTTTCCTACATGAACTATAAAGTTAGCTTTTGAAATTTTACTAAGTTCCAGTTAATCCTTAAATTAAGACACTTGAATTGACACCTTTATGATATTGAAACAACCTATCCAAGAACATGGTATGCCCTTCTATTTCTTCATGTCTTTTTCTGTGTCCTTAAGTGTTTTGAAGTTTTCTTTTTTTTTTTTTAATTTTATTTATTTATTTATTTATGGCTGTGTGTTGGGTCTTCGTTTCTGTGCGAGGGCTTTCTCTAGTTGTGGCAAGTGGGGACCACTCTTCATCGCGGTGCGTGGGCCTCTCACTATCGCGGCCTCTCTTGTTGTGGAGCACAGGCTCCAGACGCGCAGGCTCAGTAATTGTGGCTCACGGGCCCAGCTGCTCCGTGGCATGTGGGATCTTCCCAGACCAGGGCTTGAACCCGTGTCCCCCACATTGGCAGGCAGACTCTCAACCACTGCGCCACCAGGGAAGCCCTGAAGTTTTCTTTAGGTGCATCTTGCATAAATTTTGTTTGGTTTATCTTGAAGAGTTTTAGCTTTCTTCTTACTATTGCAAATGGGGCTTTTGTTAAATTATATCTTCTATCTAGGTGGTTTTTACATATGAATATGACTAAATTTTATATTTCATTTTATAACAAGTTGATAAACTGAATTCTCTTATTGATTATTTGCAGTAGTTTTTCTATTGCTTCCCTTATTGTTTTCCAGGTGTAGAATCACAGTATCTACAAATAATTATCTTACCTCCTGCTTTTCAATGTTTCACGTTTATAATTTCTTTCTCATATGTAGTTGCATTGTTTAATATCACCAGAATATTGTTAAATAATGATACTAACATTTTATATTGAGAGGTAGTAGAAGTGTAATGGTTAAGAACATGAACTCTGAAGTCTGGATGACAAGGTTGGAATCCAATCTATATAACTTGTTAAATGTATAAACACAATGGGCATCAATTTTTTTCATTTCAAAAATTGGGTTGACAATAACCTATCTGATAAGGTTGTTTTGAGGATTATATGAACAATATATATAAAGTGCTTACAACAGTGCCTGGCATATAGTAAGTGCTATATAAGTGTTTATTATTGCATTATTATATCTGTATATAGTAAGTATGTTCTTGTTTAAAATTGTCTGTGGGAATTTGGATATGTAACTGGTGTTAAATGTTTAAGAGAAATATAATTGGTTAAATATGTGAATTATTGGGACATTAATCAAAAACAAATAAAAGTGATTGTCTTCAACTTTATGTAAAATTACTGGAGTTATAAATAAAATCCTCTCTCTTTGCCCTGAGCCACATCCTTAGCCCTTCCTACAGTTTAGTCATATGAGCCAGTACATACTCCTTTCTAAATGAGCCACTGCACACAAGGCTTTCTCTCACTGGCAAACCCTGTTTGATTCAAGTTTACCCATGTAAACGTATATCAGAAAGTTCTTCAGCGTATCACACAAGGTTAGGAAAATTAGACATTAACCCTCCTTGTTCTGTTTTCCTGTCCCCTTCCCATTGCCTATCAAGGAGGTCATCTTTATCAGGGTTCACCTCCACCCTGCACTCGCAGGCACACCAACTGACTATTGGGTAACAGTGAAATCCTAAACTATTTTAAGTTTGTTGCAACAGCATCACATTTATATTCAAGAGTGCCAGTGGTTCTCAGACCTGTACTGAATAAAGTCCAAATGTGCTGTTTCTTTCATTTAAATTCTTTCATCAGTCTGGCCCTGATCTAATTTGACATTCACCTCCTATAACTCCGGACATGGCCCCTTTCCTCTGGCCAGAGTGGTCTCTCCACTCTCCCCCATAAGCACCATTGTCATTTATGACTTTCTGCCTTAGCTTATTCTGTGTTTTCTGCTTTGAGTTTCCTTCTCCTTATTCCATACCTGCCAAATGCCCTTATTTTAGGGTCTTGCTCAAGTCCTACTTTATCCAGGTAGCCTCCACTGCTCATGCTCACCTTCCCAGGAACTCCCCCAGCTCTTACTGTCTGGGTCACATTTTGGGTACTGATACTCTGAACTGCAATGTATTGTACTAAACTCTAAAATATGTGCTAGATTTGTCTCTCAAATAAGACAATAAATTTCTGGAGAATAGGGATATACTGCTCAGTACCTGACATGCCGCAAGGCACATAGAGGCTCTCATCAAATACGGTTAAATGGGGACTTCCCTGGTGGTCCAGTGGTGAAGAATCTGCCTTCCAACGAGGGGACACAGGTTCGATCCCTGGTTGGGGAACTAAGATCCCACATGCTGCGGGGCAACTATGCCCGTGTGCTACAACAAAAGAAACCACAATGAAGATCCAGCATGTCGCAACTAAGACCTGACACAGCGAAAAATAAATAAATAAAATTTAAAAATATTAAAAAAAAATTGTTTTAAATACTGTTGAATCATTGTCAAATGAGTGCCTTAGTGAGTGAATGAACGAATGAACAAGGGTACACATAAATACATGTACAAGTGAATGAAGGAATTATCCCCAAGGCCCCACCACGTGGAGGCTTGTCAGAGACAAAACCAGAAAGGTCAAAGCCAGCAAGTGACTCATGATGTTCAAAGCCCATGGCAGGGGCAGAAGATGGGGCTGGAACACCTGGAGAGAGAGTCTGAGTCCAGCTCCTTTCCCTGTGTCAGGAGAGTGGTGTCTGGTGCCCTAGCTATACAGAGCTCACACTCTATTACAATGCCAGGCAAGAGTAAGTACAAACTGAATTATTTCCCTATTAGTATCTGTTTATACTCCTATATCCTTCCTGAAGAAGAGGGTCTTTGTCTGAGATTCCCACATGGCCCTCACACAGCCGTCTGGACTCGATGAACGTATACCTTCGTAAACAGTTCTTCCAACGAAGGAAGGAAAATTAAGGGATTCCTTCCTTCAAATAGAATGACCGATAAAATGATCACATCTTCCCTCTGGCCTAATAATTCCCATTAAGACCTCATAAGCACAGCAAGAAGTGTGTGGTCCATTTTCTTTTTAATAGGAAATGCCAGCACACGTCTGTGGGCTGGCAGAATGCACTCATATCTCACACCAGAGTGACGCCACGATATTCTAAATGAAGTCCGTTGAGTGTAATAATGGTGTGGAGAAATCTAAGTATAAAACATTATGTGATCTAATCAACCCAGAGGAAAGAAGCAGAAACTTGGCCAGTCCTAGCAAAGCCCCAAATAATCTGAAAGAACAAACAAATGAATTTTGAACTCTGTGGCTTTCATGAATTCCACATGAAATACAGAGTTTGGAATTAACATAAGCTCCATCAGTTCCTGGAACAATGGGAGAAATTTTCATTTATTAAACACACCAAATTCACAGATTTCTGAGTCAAAACTGAGCAAATACACACACTCAGGAGAGAAACCCTGGACAGTTGAATGTTATGGTACTGGGGTGGAGTGAGGAATATGGTAGGCCAGGGTAGATGGAGGTCTAATGAGGAAAGAAAACAGTGGGGACAAAGAACAGAGAACTCCTCTCACTTCTCTGAAAGAATAGCATGCCAGGGTGGGGAAATTAAGTTAGGGGTCTTCTGGGAAACTTCATTGTACCTGCCATTTCAATCTCTTCCCCTTAAGAAGTAGATGTAACATAGAGGTGTTATGATCTGAAACCAGTGCACTGGCCACTGCTAATTTGACCAGGAATGGAAGACTGACGCCATCACAGCTATTTATACATGACTAAGGTAGCCTCATCACAGTCTCTGCCCAGAGGCACATTCTGTGTTAGAGGGGGGTTGGCTGACGAATCAGATCATTTCTCTTGGGTAGCGTGAATTTCAATTAGAATCTTGGGTCTCCAAGAGCAGGTTCTTTGGAAGAAGACAGAAAGAAGCTAAGTCTTTCCACAGCAGCAAAGTAGAGAAGTGAGGAATAGAAAGATGCCAGCCGTTGAAGGAACAATGTGATCCCTTCTCTAAAGTTGGGTTGTTTCTTGAAGGACAGCACAGCTGTAGTGGGGCTGGGTTCTTTAAGGCATTCTGAGTGAGTTTCCTTCTTTTACACCTGAAGTACCAACACACATATTCAGAATTATTCCCTGCCTGGGGTCTTTGGGGTGCACAGAGGCTGTTCAAGCATTTCTTGTGCTTATTTTGCCTTCAGATGAAAAGATGCAGCCCCACCACCTAAACAGTGTGTCCTGTACTTGTGTTGGGCATCTAAGTTCCTTGGGCAAAAGAGTAAGAGTGTCTGATCCCAGGTAGCAGTGGCTGGCACATAGTAGGACTTCAACAGATGTTTGTTCAATGAACAAATTTTGGATAAATAAACTCCCCTATAATCCCTCTCTCTTTCTCTCTATTAGGGTCAGGAAAATGTAACTCAGTCCCACTGTCTTGCTAGATGTTGAGCTGTGAAAGGTAAGTCTGCAAGCAGGGCAGACAGATATGTCTCAGAGAAGCTGCTGAGTTCCACCCTGGACAGGTCAGTTGTCTGAGGTTTTTAAATGTCCTGCACAGATCCAGACACAGAGATATGGGGTCAGGTTCGGGGGAAAGGCCAGGTTGGGCTGGACAAGCTTCCTCCTTTTCCTCTCTTCCCTCTCTCCACTTCCCTCTTACTCTTGCCCCCTCTCCTTCTTCTTCTAACATTCTTGCTCTTGAGCCAAGAAAAGGAAACTTGATCTCATCAAAGACAAAGTCACATCTACTCTCCATTCCATCAGCTACCTTACAACTCTTCTTTTTAAATTCTGGAAATAAGACTTTCCTTGGGAAATCCTAAATGCCTGCTGAAGTCTTTAAAAGACCTCATCCCCTTCTCCTCTCCTCCTTGTCACCTGTCCTCTGGCCACACCGGCCTCTTCACTGTTCCTCAAACAGGCATCCTCCCAACTCAGGGCCTTTGCACTTGCTCTTTCCCCTGCCTGGAATGCTTTTTTCCCTAGATAGCCTCATGGTACAACACTTCTTCCCTTTCAGGCCTTTATGAAAATGTCACCTTCGCAGTGAGGCCTGCCTTGATTTCTTCCTTCCTTGCTCCATTTTTCTCCATGGGGTGTATCTTCATTTTGGATAGAGTGTGTTTAATTTATTTATCTTGTTTAGTGTCTGTCTCCCATAATTGAATGTAAGCTTCTTGAGGGCCAGAATCTCTACCTGTTTTGTTTCCTATTCTTACCCAGCACCAAGAACAGTGCCTGCTCTCAAGAAACACTTGTGAAATTTTGCATGGATGTGCAACGTCATGAGGTGCAGGCATCCCAGAGCTTCATCTCCCATTATGCCCTGCCATGTCCCCAGTGAGCGACTCTGCATTCAGGCACCACTCAGCCCACCACCCGGTGGGATCAGTAGGGTGCCACTGGGTAATCACAGGATGGCTACACAGTGTCGAGGGCCACATGCAGGACCTCGAGTGGCCCAGTGCAAGTGACTGCATCTGTACCACTGAAATGAGATCAAAACTGAGTGGAGAGTTTGTCCACTTAGGTTAAGTGATCAGCTACATTCCAAAGGCTTAGCAATACCATTCCATACAGATTTTGTAAAATGTGGCAGAGAGGTAAGTGGTAGCAATGATAGAAGACATCATCATTTGGTGTTTGAATCCTCATGACGTCTCACAGGATCAAGGAGAGAAGCTAGACAGATGAAAGACCAAAAGTGAACCCCACCACTTCAATGTCACCATCTTGCTTACCATGAGGAAAATGAGAGGAAGGAAGTTAGATAACTTATTTGATTTTCTACGAACTGAAATACTTCATCTTCACCTCTCTGTCTGGATTGAAATGCAATATACATTATATAATGTTCAGGATATCCCTTTATCACCAAAATTTATGGTGGGCAAAAGGAGAGAGATTTAAGAAAGAAAAATAATTGTTCGTATTCTCTAGACAACTACCTAAGTTAGGGGACAGTTTTCTAGGAACAATTACCCCCCAAAACTAGAATTTGAAATGGTTTAAGTGTGCCTGCTTGAAAAGTCCAAAGTTGTGAGTATTGAAAGCTTAGACTGAGGCAAGCTGGTTTTAATGATCCATATTTTGTCCTAGAATTGGTTCACAAATTACCCGTAATTTCTCTTCATGGAGCACATCTGTACTCTTCATGGAGCGTGAACTTCATTAGACTATTTTCTTTCTATAAGAACCAGGGCAATTTTACAAGACAGCAGGGCAGTGTGCCCATCCGGCACGGAATCTGAGCAGTAATCTCGTCTGCTGTGTGTCAAGGCAGCTCCTCTACACATTTATGAGGTGCTGTACATCTGAATATGTACCTGGGTTCTAGAAGATTCAGATTATGATTAACTGGCAGCTCACACGCTCTTTGCTATAAGGTTCACAGAGCAGCAATAGCTATTAGATGGAGGGATGAATCACAGGCTAACATATTAGCAGAGGTACCAGCAGAGGCTACAAGACAGTAACAGGAACGAATGTGTAATTCCATGTGGCTTTGAAAAGGAAATGGACTTTTCTCCAATCTCATAAAAAGAACTGTGCAAACAGAGCTTCAAGACAAGGCCCCTAGCCCTGCCCCCCACCCCATTTTTTACCACCAGTCTGTGGCACTCAAGACTCTTCCCATATGGATATTCCAGTGATGTTTAACTCTTGATCATGCCTTGGCAAGAGCACAGAAGTGGTGATTCTGTGAGAAGTCAAAGGGGGAGTTGTGCTGGGTTGAATAGTGTCTCACGAAATTCATGTCCACTTGAAAGTTCACAATGTGATCTTATTTGTAAAGGAGGTCTTTGCAGATGTAAGTATTTAAGTTAAGATAAGGTCATATTGGATTAGAGTGGGTCCTAAATCCAATGACTGGTGTCCCTATAAGAAGGCCATGTGGAGACGATGACGCACAGAAAGACGGCCATAGGAAGATGGAGCCAGAGATTGGAGTTATGCTGCCAGAAGTCAAGAAACACCAGGAGCCACCAGAAGCTGGAAGAAGCAGGAAGGATTCTCCCCTAGAGCCCCTGAAGGGAGCATGACCCAGCTGACACCTTGATTTCAGATTTCTGGGCCCTGAACCATGAAAGGATACATTTCTATGGTTTTAAGCCATCCAGTTTGTGGTACTTTGTCAGAGCAACCTGAGGAAACTAATACAGGGGTCATGAAAAGAATCATGGTTAAAAGCAATAGGTATCAGTTGAAAGAATGAACGAGAGGGTATGGAGAAAAGGGAACCTTCCTACACCGTTGGGGGGAATGTAAATTGGTGCAGCCACTATGGGGAACAGTATGGAGGTACCTTACAAAACTAAACATAGAGCTACCATAAGATCCTGCAATCCCATTCCTGGGCATATATCCAGAGAAAACTCTAATTCAAAAAGATACATGAACCCCACAGAAAGAGAAAAACAAATACCGTATGCTAACACATATATATGGAATCCAGAAAAAAAAAATGGTTCTGAAGAATCTACGGACAGGACAGGAATAAAGACACAGGTGCAGAGAATGGACTTGGGGACACAGGGAGGGGGAAGAAGGGTAAGCTGGGACGAAGTGAGAGAGTGGCATGGACATATATACACTGCCAAATGTAAAATAGATAGCTAGTGGGAAGCAGCCGCATAGCACAGGAAGATCAGCTCAGTGCTTTGTGACCACCTAGAGGGGTGGGATAGAGAGGGTGGGAGGGAAAAGCAAGAGGGAGGGGATATGGCGATATATGTATATGTATAGCTGATTCACTTTGTTATACAGCAGAAACTAACACACCATTGTAAAGCAATTATACTCCAATAAAGATGTTTAAAAAAAAGTAAAGAAAAGATACATGCACCCCAATATCCATTGCAGCACTATTTACAACAGCCAAGACATGGAAGCAACTTAAATGTCCATTGACAGATGAATGGATAAAGAAGATGTGGTACATATATAAAATGCAATATTACTCAGCCGTAAAAAAGAATGAAATAATGCCATTTGCAGCAACATGGATGGACCTAGAGATTATCACACTAAGTGAATAAGTCAGACAGATGAAAACAAATACCATTTGATATCACTTCTATGTGGAATCTAAAAAAAAGATACAAATGAACTTAGTTACAAAACAGAAATAGACTCACAGACATTGAAAACAAACTTATGGTGACCAAAGGGGAAACTGGGGGGAGGGATAAATTAGGAATTTGGCATTAACAAGATTAACAAGATACACACTACTATATATAAAATAGATAAATATAAAATAGATAAATAACAAGGTCCTACTATATAGCACAGGGAACTCTATTCAATATGTTGTAATGACCTATAATGGAAAAGAGACTGAAAAAGAACATATATGTATATATATAGTGAATCACTTTGCTGTACACCTGAAACATTGTAAATCAACTGTACTTCAATAAAAAAATTTTAAAAAAAGAATGAATGAATGACAGTGGGATGATGTGTCCCATCTCCCCTGCTGCAGGGAAGCCCCTGAAGTAGACCCAGGCACTTAAGATGAAGGACCATTCCAAGTGGCTCCCGCCCGCACCAGAGGTTGTGAGTTAGGGGATGGGAAGGAGGAGTTCCCTGGGCCCTCCATGCCTCTTTTGGGGGTGGAACAAGTTCTCTGGGGTCTCAGAAAAGAGGTCCAAGTCTAAAGTCTTTGAACCCACTCACAAAAACCACAGTGTGAAGCATACAGACCTGGGTTTGAATTCCTACACAATGGGTGAAATTACTGTGGCACTTTGGGCAAGTGCTTACAGTCTCTGAGTGCTAGTTTCTCTTGTCTGAAAAACAGGCCTAAGAAAACATTGAACTCTTACTATCCAAATATTTCCCATAAAGCTTGCAAAATTCACTCTCCAAATTGCAAAACTGCTTTAAGTAGAATGACTATATATCTCACTTGATAGTTCCAGATAGTTCCAGTTTCAGCTATTAACCCAACATAGTTATTAACAGTTCTTCTTTTACTCACAAAAACTTGACCCTGAATTATATGATCACCCAAGTTTTGAGGAATTCTCATGGAGAAAAAGTTAAGTTGTACACCTGAGCCACAGTCATAATCTCAGCCTTTTGCCTAGAGGGTTGCATTTTGTGATATTTGCATTCATTTTGTATCTTTAACATATATGTGTATTGTTTATTTTCATTATAGTTCATTTCAGTGTAGAATGAAAATATAGTCGGTATGTAATACTGGACAGTATTTTGTATCAAACACAAAACACCCACTGATGTGTTTAATAATTAGATGATTGGTGTTCTTTAGGCTTTATATGAGGCAGAAATCCTTGATGGATTGTTATCTAGATGTTTAAGATGTTCTGTGATATTTGGAGCAAACTAATTGCATTTTTGGGTAAGCCTGGAATTCATTACTTTTTTAGATTTAAGAAAATAAAATATAGTCTCGCTCATTCCAAAATTCCTCTATCTGGCACATTTTCAGGAGCAAATTAAATTGATAATGAGGCATACTTACCTCATTGGGTTGTGAAAACGAACCTTACATAGAGAGTAGGAATTTCAGCTACCAAGCTCAGGGCAAGAATAATCACTTCCTTTATTTATATTTTAAGTGCTCACTTAGGCTGGGTGACAGAAATTTAATGTCACTTGGAGGAAGCTTCCAGCCTTCCCTAGGACTACAACAGGAAGTTCTGGGTGCTCCTGTCATGCCAGGGCACGGGGTTGGGAGCCCACCGGGTCCACACAGTCAGCTGGGGCTTTTCTTGCGCCTGCATGTGGTTCCTTAACCTCTCTTGCCGGTGTCCTGCTGTTGCTGGGCCCACTTGGGGTGCAGGAGATGCAGGGCATGGCCTTCCGTCATCCCTGCCTCCACCCCCACTGTTAGTTCCCAAGTGCTGCTGCAACAAATGACCGCAAACTCTGGCTTAAAACAATGAGAAAGTATTACCTTACAGTTCTGGAGGTCAGAAGTCCAAAATGGGTCTGATGAGCAAAATCAAGGTGTCAGCAGGGTTGGTTCTTCCTAGAAGCTCTAGGGGAGAATCCGTTTTCTCGCTTTTGCCAACCTCTGGAGGCCGTGGGCACTCCTCGACTTGCAGCCTTTACCTCCATCTTCAAAGCCGGCAGTGCAAGATCATAACAACATCTTCACTGATTCTGCTCACCTGCCTCCCTCTCGTAAGGATCTTGTGATTACATTGCACCCACCAGGATAATTTTCCCCATCTCAAGATCCTTAACTTAATCTTACCTGCAATATCCCTTTTTGCTATGTAAGGTAACATATTCACAGGGACTGGGATTAGAATGTGGACATTTGGGGGGCCGTTATTCAACCTAGCACATCCAACACGATTGTTCCCTCCTTGGGGCCTCCCAGGCTCTCCTGGAAAGCAGGGGATGGGCCCCTCTGCTCTGGGACCCATACTCCTCTCTGTGTTCGTGCCCATGTACCCACCCTAGCTCTCCTCATCCCCACGCCAGCCCAGGAGGATCTTTCTTCAAGTTTGGGGGTAAAAGGAAAGCCCCTCCCTCACCCAACCATTTTGTTCAAACCCAGAATCTCCTATGCTCCCCTAACTATTTGGGCTTTCAGAGCACATACAAAAAGTAACTTATAGTGTGCGTCTGCTTTTTGGCCAGTCACCTCCTTCTCCTGAGATTAGGGAGCAGAGTCAACCATTTGATTAAAAGGGGGGAGGTAAAAGGGGGAAATATGAGAAAAGTCTGTAAATTCATATCTCAAAGTATTATCCAGTCACATTTGCAGAAGAACAGAGGCTCCTGTGAGGGGTAAACACTGAGGAGTGTCAGGGAGGGGCCCCAGAGGAAACCTGCCAGAAGTCTGGCTCCCAAGCCTCTCCCTCCCTCTGGTGTCTTCTCACCCTTATTTCTACTGCAGTCACCACCTCACTCCGCTCTTTGAGCTGCTTCCCCTTCAAAACATTGGCCCAAATCTGCCCAGAGCCTCTGCCCATGTTCTCCTTAGCACACCTGAGACAGGCTGGCACTTCTACAAAGAGCTGCACTCAGTACCAAGACAGACAAAAAGGCGCACAAAATGCAAACAGCATAAAAAGTATCATGACTCCCTCGGGCAACTGTCTGACCGTGAAAATACCCTTGTAGCAGCCAAGTGGTCCAGCCACATATGAAGAATGTCTGGCTTTCTCCCTTCAACCCCACTGCCACCCCATCCTGACCTTTCACTCCAGAGTGGGTGCCCCATTATCCCCTGACACAGGGCAGCAAGCCAGGCAACTTCTCCTCTTCCTGATCCAAGTTAAATAGAAGCCCATGTTCCCAAGTCTGCCATCCACCCTGGTTAACCCTCTGAAGGGCACCCCAGTCTGAGGACAGCACCATGGTGACTGACAAATGGGTGGTCTCAGTCTTCATGTTAGGTTATCAACTCCATCATCTGTGGAGAACTTTATATCTTATTCATAGGAGGGAATGACCCCGATCACATACACACACAGGAAAATATCTCAAGAACGCGTTAACTATTTTTTCCCTGCGTAAGGACACACTAATGGAGCAGGAAGGTAAATTTTCCAAGGGCGTAAAAGCGGAATTTTGGGGGGAAAAGAATGATTTATTATTATTTTTAAATACAGAAGCAACCCAAATTAAAAATGGGCAAAGGACTCAACAAATTTCTCCAAAGAAGATATGTAAAGGGCCAATAAGCATATGAAAAGATGTTCAACATTATTAGTCATTAGGGAAACGCAAGTCAAAACTACAATGAGATACCACTTCACACTCACTAGGATGGCTATTATTTAAAAATAAAAACAAAAACAGAAAATAAAAAGTGTCAGTGAGGATGTGGATAAATTAGAACCTTCATACATTTCTGGTGGGAATATAAAATGGTACAGCTGCTGTGGAACACAGTTTGGCAGTTCCTCAAAAAGTTGAATATAGAATTATCATATGACCCAGCATTTCCACTCCTAGGTATGTACACAAGAGAATTCAAACATATGCTCACACAAAAACCTGAACATGAATGTTCATAGCAGCATTATTCATAATGGCCCCAAAATGGAAACAATCCAAATAGTCATTAACAATAATTAGCATTATTTGAACAGATGTCCAAATATTCTCAGCACCACTGTTAACAAAAACCAAAAAGTGGAAACAATTCAAACACCCATCAATGAGTAAAGAAATTGTAGTGCATTCAAAACATGGACTATTACTCATCCATAAAAAGGAATGAAGTACAATGTGGATGAACCTCAAAAACATTATACTAAGTGAAAGAAGCCAGACATAAAAGGTCACATATTATATGATTTCATTTATATGAAATACCCAGTTTAGGTAAATCCATAGAGACAGAAACTATATTAGTGGTTGCCAGGGGCTGGTGGTTGCCAGCTTAATGGGTACAGAGTTTCCTTTTGGGGTGATGAAAATGTTTTGAAACTAGAAAGAGGTAATAATTGCACAGTATTGTGAATGGACTAAATGTTATTTAATCACATACATTAAAATAGTTAATTTCATGTTATGTGAATTTCACCTCATTTTTTTAAAAAGGGAAAAAGAAATACAGAACTAGGAGGAAGAGGACCAGAGATTGAGTCCTGATTTTAGTACTTATTAGCCATTTCACTATGGGCAAGTAACTTAAAATCCCTCTTGCCACAGTTTCCTGAGGCTTATTTATCTGTAAAATAAGGCTGATAATATTTGTACCATCTATTTCGCAGGGTTATTGTAGAAACAAAGTCAGATATTGTTTATTACATATTTATATCGTGTAACAGTGATAAAATGCTAGCTATAATTGCTATTGAGGTAACAGTCCTTAAAATGTACACTCAGTAAGAAAACTGAAAGCTTCCTTTCATACTTTTGTAAGATCCAAGTTGCCATAAATGTACTCACAAAGTTCTATTTTTAATTATTTCACATTTTGCAAGCAAAGAATTAAAATAGATAATTCTTATCCAAATAAGTAGGCAACATCTTAAAATTTTATTTAGGGTATCAAGTCTCTTTAGATAATCGACCCACGGAGAGGAAGATAAAATACATCTCACAAATTCTTTATGGACAGGTGACAGAAATGTGAGTATTTTAAATGCCCAACAGGCACAAATGATACATGGTTACCTGTGGTATATCTATCTTCCGTGGAGCAGATTTTCACAATATATTCAACAGAGTAATGATAAAAATATGGATTGGAGGAGTAAAAACGTCTTTAGTTTAAGGAAACGTAAACAGGATTTATGGTTGCAATAGCTTAATGTTTAATTTCCCTCTTAGTAAAAAATACCCTCCCAAATTTCAATCTGGCTTCAGTCTAGTTCAGATAAGGAAAATGGGAAATTTGACTTAACAACACAAAATAACACAAAATCATCCGCATGCTAAAGGAGTTAGGAAATACTACCCAAAGATCAAAAGATCTCTTCCTCTCTTTTTCTTTCTTTCTCTCATACCATCAGCAGTCCCATAGGAATTTGGTAAGAATGTGGTAATAAACAAAGGAAGTATGATGAAATCATTAGGATTTTTATAACATATTTATGAGGCTAGTAAATAGTCTCTTTTCTCTGATTTTATATCTCTACACTATCTCCCCAAAGTATACTAGCTGATAATTTCTTGAAACATTTTAAAGGATAAAATACAAGAGAGTTGAGAGTTTATAGGATTTCACAAATAATCTGGACTATATAAATATAACTCTATTTTGCTTTAGAATGCCATAGTCATTTCATGCCAATGTGAGATTCTGGCCATCTAGTAATAAAAGCCTGTGGTAAAATTATTCATTATCCGCTATTTAGTAATTTGCAATAAAATCCTCTCACATGAACTATACATATGTAGTTGTTATGAGTTTCAAGAAAAGTTACAACAGCTCAGTCTAGCCAGCACGTGTGTTCTTATTGTGGTGAAACTGGTTTAGTTTTATTGCTAAACACACTTGGAGTGCCCAGCAGCAAACACTTCAGCTCCCCAAATTCTGTAAGCTCATCATAAATTCTTGAGTTGAGGGACAGATCCAAAACACATGCTTCTGAGTAACCAAGTAACCAACACATGCCTCTGAGTAACTTCCATTGTAGTTGCAAGTAACCAAGGACACCTCATAAACTCCATATTTTGAGTTTTTATACTCAGTTACATACCTGAATAGTTCATTTTCCCATTTTTAATTAAGCTGAGACATGTATGTACCAAGAGACATCGCTGACTAGCATGAGTCTGCAAGTTGATACCCAAAAAGCTTAACATTTTCATTGCTATTATAATAAGTAACTATAACAATCCTTAGCCTTTTTGAACTATCACAAATAGTTTGCAGCCCCTTATTACTACTTCCAAGGAGTTCTACACTACACATCAGTAGCTTGATCCGTGCACAGAAGAGATTTAACATTCTTGTGTACTTATGCTGTACTAGATTTTACATACATATACATTTTTATATACATATACATGTATATATAATTTCATTTAACTCTCACCAAAATCTTGTGAAGAAGGTGTTATTATCACCTCCTTTACAGAGATTAAGACACAGAAGCTCAGAGAGTTTAACTGTCTGAGGTCCCACAGTTAATAGGCCAAATTGGGGCTCAAACCCAGGTCTTTTCACTCCAAGGGCAAAGCTTACAAAGCCAAGTTAATGTGTTAACTAAGGAACCTAGCATCCTGACATCAAACAAACCTCCTAGGTGGTGAAAATAGAAAAAGCAGAACCAAGCCTGCTCCTCTACCAAGTATTTCCAAGCGCCTCCCATGTGCCTTGTGAGGGTGAAGGAGACAGATGTGGTGCCTCCCTCCACAGAGCTTTACCCTCCAGATGTGAGCTGAGACACTGAGCCAATATGACTCAAATACTCAAAAGAACTATGGAAGTGGCAGTGATAACATGCCACAGCAGTAAGCTCTTCTGGCTCCCAAGCAGACTCTCAGGATGACAGGGAGGAGGTGAAAATAAGTCTTACAACTGTGTCAAACATAATAAGTTTAACATGAGACCTTCAATTGATTTAACAAGGATTGATAGAACACCGATTAAGCGCAAGGCCCTCCCTTTCACAAGGTATTCCAATATTTCATGCTTCTGCTGTTTCAGGCACACCGGTATCTCCTGAGAGAAAGCTGTACTTCCGTTGAAAGATCGCAGATATTTATTAAAGATCTCATTGATTATTCTAAAAGTGGCATGGAGATAAGAGCCTCTTCCATGGGGGGAGCCTGGTTGGACTTGAGGACACAAGGGTGGGGTGTTCCAGACCAGATTACATGCAGGCAATGACCACAGAATTGAAGCATTCAGGCCCTGTCTCCCTCCAATGCATCTAACTGTGGAAACTCAATCAGGTCCAGAAATGAATCAATTTCCTTTGCCTGTGTCCTTAAATTTGATGAATAGCGCCTTTGCTTAGAGCTACTGAAGCTGCTATTCATCTCAGTTAGTTGCTAAATAAAACGTTGTTCTTGGATGTAATTCTGGCAAATATGACTTTGGAGATTTTTCGTTTAACTATGTAAGTCCAAATTATTCCCCAAGTGATTCTACATTTGAGCTATTTTTGTTACACATGCTCCATAGTTTTTTCCATGTCAGAGACCAGGAATCTAGGAAGACCAGGTTTCTTGTTGACAGTGAAGAGGATAAACTCAAGTCTAAGTGCACATTTTTGTGACAAACAGCTAAATCCTTTTTGTAATGTTTATTAAGAATTATTTTTCTATTCGATGAAATTTGATAATCTGGAAAAAGTTTTAGACCTTTAGACATAAAAAATTTAAAGTAATGAAGAAAGACAAAGTTTAAATAAACAAATAAGCTTGTGTCTGATAAAAGAATCAGCAGTATTGACTTGAAGTAGAGGGTGTAGTTGAACTTTCTTCACATAAGAGTTCAGAACCCCACGGTCTTCTATGGATAAGGACTTGCCCATGGTCATGAAACTAGTAGGGGTAGAATGTAATCGGACTGTGAGTCCTTTTTTCCTTTCCTTTTTAAATAAATTTTTAATTTTTTCTAAGTGAGGCAGGCTCATAGCTTAGAGAGTCAAAAAGTAACAACTAAAAGCCTTCTCACCAAAAAACACCAGCCCCTGACCCGCCTCTCACCACAGCCCTAGTCTCCGTATTCAGGGAGCTCCTCTCTGATCTGTTGCTTCCAGTGTTTATACATCATCATTTTCTATATCATAGACTTTTATCCCTAATTTTTCATTATGAAAAAAATGTCAAATAAATATATACATATAAAACTATACATACACTTTAGATAAATTATTTAAAAAGTTGGAAGCATCATGACACTTCACTCCTAAATACTATGTAGCAATACTAAATATAAAATTATGCTATCTTTGCTTCCCTTGTTTTAGACATTATCACCTGACTTTCTCTTATGGTTGTTGAGGGTTTAATTTTCTTACACCACCATCCAACTGTTTCACAGCTCACATCCACTCTGTGTCATTATAGTACAATTTTTGTTTAAATATATTCAACGTTGTATAATCTTTGTTTTTCCTGAAATTAATAATTGCCTTTATTTTTCATTTGCTTACTTTCTTCGCTTAGTTTCTTATTCATTCCTTCGACATCTTCCGAAAGCCTTTTAAAACATTTTACTGACATATTTATAGCTATAATCTATCTATCTATCTATAGATTTGGTTTTGGTTTTTGTCTTTAGACCTCCCTCCTGGAGCTCTCCACTCTCCCTTGGCTGTCATTCTTGACCTCCCTTTGCCGATCTCCAAGTCTAGATTCTGGGTCTCCTGGTCTCATGCTTGATGTACTCCCTTGTCTCGATGTGACGGAGCCTCTAACAGGCTCATGAGGAAAAAAGGAAAGCATAAAGGACCACTTCTATTTCTTGAGTCACGCTGCTCCAGTCAGGACTGTTTTCACTACTCACCTGGTGTGCAGATGCCCTCCTGTTTCCATTTATCCTGAGGACTCCCGTCACCAGCTCCTGTGATCCAGCTCCAAGCACTGTGTACCATGTCTTCCACTTTCTTGGCTTATTTACTCCCTTGTTTTGGTGGAACACAGTCTCCAGGAGCTTCCTGAGAAACAGTGCATGGGAGGTAAAATTCTTTAGAACTTTCATGTCTGAAAATGTCTTTATTCTACACTTGGTTGATATTTTGGCTGATAATGCATTCCAGGCTGGAAATAATTTTCCTGCAGAGTTTGGAGTCATTCCTCCATTGTCTTTTAGCTTCCAGTGATGCAGGTGAGAAGTCTGAAATAATTCTGATCCCTGATCCTTTGCATACGACTTGTTTTTCCTTTTTTGAAACTTGTAGAATCTTACTCCTATTTTGAAATTTTTGCATGACGTCCTTTGATGTGGATCACTGTGATTTGTGATGCTGGACATCTAGTGGGCCCATTAAGTCAAGATTCATGTTCTTCAATTCTGGGAAATTTTTTTGAACTTTTTTTTGATGCTTTCTTCCCCTTCTTTGTCTTTTTTTCTTTATTTTCCAGAAAATTTATTCAACTTTCTCTTCAATATTTCTAATTCCAAACCTAATACCATTTCTGCTATTATGTTTTTAATTGCTAAAAACTGGTTTTTGTTCTTTGAAAGGGCTTGGGATTTCAGGGGTTTTGGTTTGTTTGTTTGTTTGTTTTTGCCTAATAGCATTTGTTTCCTAAATGCAGTATCTTCTTAACTCTCTGAGGATATTAATGATCTTTTTAGTGTTTTGTTTTGTTGTTTTCTTTTCTCTGCACTGCTTCCGATTTCTCCAAATTGCCTTTTTCCCTGTTGGTTCATTTTAGCTTCTACCTTCAAGGTTCATGACATCCTGCAGATATCTGGCAATCCTTGACTGTCTACTTATGTTTAATATGGGGAACCAGAAAGCTGATTGGAAGTTTTGAGATGTTTGGTTTGGGCTTATCCATATTGCACTTCACTGTAAAATGATCTGGCTGAGGTAGTTTGTTGGAGAACTTTGGATGTCAGTAGGTTTAGGTCTTTCCCCTAGGGCTGGGCAGTTTCCAGCTGCAACACTTTTCTCTTTCTCCTGTCTAGAAGGTCAACATCTGGCTTCCTGTATCCTGAGAGTTAAATATGAAAAAAAGCTGAATCATCATTCAGAGCACAAACATTTGCTTAATTTCCTTATTTTGATATGGTAGCCCTGCCCTTAGCACTGCCTGGCACCCGCCAATCCAGATAGCCTCAGTTTCCCCTCTGCAGGGAAGAAACCTCCAGTGCACTGCGGGGCTGGGAGGGGGCTGGCTCTTCCAGAAGTCCCTGCACTGCCTTCTGAGGACCGACTGTGCATAGACATCAGGTTGGTTCTCCGCTTTCTCCAGTCCAGGTTTAGAATTTAGTTTCCTGCATTTTTAAAGATGCCTGCTGTACATCTGCTTTCCAATTTGCAAAATTGTTGTTGTTATCTCCTGTTGCATCCACCTGGCCCTGATGAGTTTGTCTTTTATTTTAAATCACTTTACTGTAGTTTTCACAGGGTTTCAGGAGGGAGCAAAATTAAGCAAATGTGTTCAATCTGTTATATCATCTAGGAAGCTCTATTGTGATTTTTTTCTACTCCATTAAAAACATTGCACAAATTTTGTAAAGTATATAATTCAAGATTATATGATAAAGATAACTATGATACTTTTAATATAAATAACCACTCTAATCAGCTAAAGTAGCCATATCAGATAAAACCATGAGGTAATAACCAGAGGCACCAAATTTTAAAGGGAAGGAATGTTTAAAAAAGGAGGAGAGAACAGAAAAACTTTAATTTACTGTACGTGATATTATACGTTTCAACTTCCAACAGAGAAAATAGAAACGACTAAGTGGAAAAAGGATAAATGTAGACTAAATCCCCCTTAAAGGGCAACCAAACAAATAATGGGAGAGACGGTTCCAGGAAAACACCCTGACACTGATATATGTAGTAATAAAAGTTGAAAATAATCAATCAATGACATTTTATTGAGTGTTTGATATAAACAAACCCTGATCAGTCCCCTTTTATATTTTACATAAACAACCAAAGTCTATATTATAATATTTTAGATGCACATTAATCTGTAGATTTCTGTAGGACAGCTGAAAGCTACTGCAATCTACAGTCATGCAGTTAACATGTATGGCTCCTCGTGTGAACAACTGAAAGAAGATGGTCCCTCAAAGCAATGACTTTTTCAGTGCCTGTTCATTAAAGAAGTAGGAATTAAAATGTAGAAAGTGCCAAACGACTGTCATCTGTAACACCCTGCACTTCCTCTTAGGTCTCCCTCCTCTAAGTTTCACAAAGAGACCTGTTAAAAGAGTCAGTGTCAGATACCTGGGCCACTGGGCATTGCAAATGGCATCTCAGAATTAGCTAGAAGAATTTGGGCAAGAGGAAAGAGTTTATGAAAAATCTTCAGTCAAATATATTGTTTTTTTAAAGCATATTTGTTGCACTGTTATGGGCAAAGAGGGTAAAGGGGAAGCCCTAAGGAATGACATTCTCAAAGTCTGGGCATTCTCCCTTCAGGGAGATGCAGCCAATGCCAGGCATGATGTAAAAAGATCCCTCACTGCTGGTCAAGTGCCTGGGCTTCTTGCAAGGTGGATGCCATGGGGATTGAGTTGTGGTTCAGTGCTACACCTAGACAAACAAGCTGTGTTTTGCAGCAGTACACTCCTTCACCCCATAAGGTTCCCTCCCCTCCCCAAACCCCACCCCCACCTGTCAATCAGAGAAAAGCTGGTCCTTGACAATTCCTCTGGACAGGGTTTACCTCATCAGAAGCAATAACTTAACTTTGGTTTGCTTTTGTTTCTTCCCATTGGCTCTACTTTATCTTACTTATAAAGTAACACATGGAATGGAAACATTTTTTAATGATATACTGGCTGACTGAAACAAATTACCTTTGACTCATTTTATATCTTAAACCAAAACGAATTCTTGATCTGACGTTAGCTTATTCAGTGAAAGTTATTTCATTCTTAAGGTGAGAGATCCAAAGAATAATCTCTAAAAACCTCTCTGATATCTGGGTAGGAGATATCATTCCTCATTTCCTCATGCCACAGGGGGAAAAGGTCACCGATTATATTTAGGACATGTCCTATATATTGTGCCACTAAAATGAGTATATGGCAAGCCTGTGGTAGGAGGCCAGGGTTCCTGACTCAGTTAAATGCTGTCTAGATAGCTCGATTTGGACCTGGTATCCTGGCTTCTCTTCTTCTTCAACCAACTTGATCTTGCTCTCCAGATGTGAATCCTTTCCCTCATTTTTGGTAGGACCTGAGGTATCTGTGGGTCGACTTTTTGTTGCTGACTCAGCCTAGCCCTGACCCAACATTTGCTATTTGAACCAGGTATTAGGTATTTTATAGAATTTCTGGAGAGGCTAGAGAACTGGGCTTGGTTGTTAGCGAGTTTCAAAGCAGCCGCGAGAAATGGCCAACCACTGCATTGGACTGTGCGTGAAACTTCCCTGCCACTGCCATTTGCCACACCCTGGACACCAGGGATGGACTCCAAAACCTCCAGCAAAGCTGAACCAGGAAGTCCAGGTGCCTCACTCATGACACTTGTCAGATTTGATCTCTCTTTGCAGAGCCATTACTCACACTGGTCATCTCTGTCTCCTAATCCTAAGTAGTGTGTCTTCTTGGTGAAAGATAGGTCACATGCTGAGACTACCTACAAGGGAGTCTTGGGGAATGTAGTTTTAGCATTCCAGCCTCCCAGAACAAGAAGGAACACTAGAGGGAGGTTAGAAAGAGTGTTGAGTGAGGCATCTGCAATATCCACCCCACCCTAAAGGGAATGGGAACTCCCCACATTACTCATCTGGGATGAAGGAGTTCCCACCTTTGGGCCTGGGTTCTGGGAGTCTAGACAGGAGGATGTTCCTGGATGGTGGAGGGAAAACAGTGTCTGGCCAGGGAGGCAGGCTGGGAGATAGATAAGGAGTTAATGCAGCAGGGAATCTGTTAGAATGGTTTGGTACCTGAGGGGCTCCTAAGATAGCCACATCTAGGAGACACCATACATGACTCTCTGTGACAGTGGAGTACAGTTGTTAACAGTACAGACTCTGGAGCCAGTCTGCTGGTCTTGAATGCAAGATCCACCCTCATTAGCTGTGTGACCTTGGGTTTTACATATGTATATATGTGTGTCGTGCATGTGTATGTGCGTGTGTTTGTGTGTAGGTCCAGCTTTCCCTGGCAATGGGTCTGTATCCATGCTAAGGTGGTGACACTGATGAGAGAGAAGGGGAGGAGTAGCCCTTCCTACATGACATTCTCTCTCTATTACTAACCTTGGAAGATTGGAGTATTCTTTTATTAAGAAAGACAAATTAGGAGTTTGGACTTACACACTACTATATATAAAATGGTAAACAACAAGGACCTACTGTATAGTACAGGGAACTATATTCAATATCTTATAATAACATATAATGGAAAAGAATCTAAAAAATAATATATATATATACATATATCTGAATCACTTTGCTGTACACCTGAAACTAAAACAACATTGTAAATGAACTATACTTCAGTTTTTAAAATAGTAAAAAAAAAAGAAGAGGAAGAAAGTAAATAGCTTTCCTTACACAGGGAGCCTGTCCCTCTACCTGAGGAACAACAGAAAATTGCAGAGGAATTACAAAGGATTCCCTTAAGCCAATGAGCTCCTATATCATAATTACAGATTAAAAGGTTTGATGGGTTGTATCAGTTATCTATTACTGCGTAACAAATCACCCCCAAAACTTAGTGCCTTCAAACAACAACTTATTATCTCTCATTCTTCTGTGAGTTGGCTGGGCAGTTCCTCTGCTGGTCTTGTTTTTGTTCACCCACACAGCTGCATGCAGCTGGCTCGTTGGCTGGGTGGGCAGTCTAAGTTGGCCTCCCTCGTGTGTCTGGTAGTTGGTACTGGCTGTGGTTGCCTAATTCTGCTCCATTGGTCTCTCAGTCTCCTGTAGGCTAGATTCGTTGCCTCGGGTTGAGAGAGACCCATCTCTCCCAGTGCTCTGGAAAGTGCGGGCAGCACTGCAAGGCCATGTAGGAACTCAAACCACCTCACTTTCACCACATTCTATTGGTCAAAGCAAACAAGGCCAGTCCAAATTCAAGGGAGTGGAGAAATGGACACTACCTCTGGATGAGCTGAGCCCCAAAGTCACACTAAAAAACGGAGTGCCTCCTGGGATGTGGGCGTGGGGGAGGGGCAGGGGGACAGGATCTGTTGTCACTAAACAATCCATCACACACAGGAGGTAAATTCAGAACTGACACAATAATTAAGGATTCAGTGATGATACAGAAATTCCAAGTTCAATACCAATCTTCTTAACAAGGCAAACACAACCATCATTGTGATTAATAATTTCCCGCTGTTTTTCTTGGAATTCAGAAAAATTGAAAAACGATTTTTGCACTACTGTAGTTGAAGGCAGGACTTTTCAGTAACCACTTCATAATGAAATGAATAAGCTCCTCAGTTTTTTTAAATTGTAGCTTAAAAGTCACCCACTCATAACAGAAATATTACCTTCAAAAAGCCCCACCAAGCCACAAGAGTCTAGAATTCCAGGACCTACATTAAGCCTCAAAGGACTCTATTGGCTCCTGTTACTGAAAACGTCATAGTTTTCAAGTGTCTCTGGCATGCTCTCTCATTGAATGGAAATCTTAGGGGCTTTTCAGATCATTCAAATCAGTTTATGATGGGCCCTTCATAGAAAGAGAGGTAAAAATCCTCCCTTCTCCCTTATTTCAAAACTTTCACCTGGCTTATGCTTGAGAACAGACTGAGTGTGGCCACTCCTGCGGGGAAGTGCCCTCCTGGCAGCCCTGAGGGGCCGCTCCCCTTCAGGCTGCTGGTGACAGAGCCAGCCCTGCACGGAGCTGTTTCCCTTCCCCAGCCATCACCATTCTTATCTGTCCAGTTGAGAGGCGCTGGATTAAAGCTGGGCCTGGTCGGTGGCAGCAGCACAGAGGGAGAGCTGAGGTTTGCAAGGAGCTGGTATCATCCAGAGAGCAGGTGAGCGTGCAGGGCTTACCTGAGAAATGCGCGACTCTCCACACCTGTGCCTGCCTGGGCTGGGGATTCTTTTTCCTTCTTCCCACTTCCTTTTCAAATTTGATTTTCAGTTGCTGCTTTTGAAAATGACTGTGCCGTGGTTACAAGATTCAAAAATCTTTTCTTTTGAACAATTTTGTTGTGGCAGGAGAGACAATACTTAACAGTTTTTCATTTCTGTAAACCATCTTATGTCTTCCAAAAACGTGTTTTAAACTCATAACTTACAGATCATCATAAAAGACATCCCAGAGACCATTCTATTAATTGAACTCAATGAAAAAATAAAATGCAAAGTTGGATGAGCAGAATAACCAAAAGACTGAAAGGAAAAACAACAAAGCATGAAAGGTATTTACTTGGGGAAATTAGGACTTTGATGATTTTTTCCTTCTCTTTTCTTGAATTTTAACATTTTTATTGTAAAAATAAATTTGTACATACAGGAATTTTACCACATGTTTAAGGAGCAGTTAAGAATTTTGTTTTCACTCCTAAAATAATACATTAGCTTGTTTGTATAGATTGATGTGAAAACAGTGGCTTGCCGTTTATTTTATATTTGACTCTAATTTTATGGCCAGGGATTAGCCCTACGACAGCAAATACAGGCTAGATTTACAATGTCAGTGTCTTTCTTCTCCAAGGAAAGCATATTAAACTCCCACTCTGGTGCCGGGGCCATCTCAACCTGAAAGCTCAGTAAGTAGCCTTTAGACTTACCTTCAAATAGAAACAAACAAACTGAACAAGAAGAGAAGGAACGTTGTCTGCAACAATTTCAAATATGTACTACCAGCTTTCTTTCTTGAGCAGTGCTCTTGACCAGAAATCCTAGGAGAGACTGGCTTATCAGTTGATGGAAGAAAGATATTCAAGGAGAAATCCATGCAGACACTGTTAGCCAGTGGCCAGCACTGAATGCACAAAATGATAAGAATGCCAGTGTTTAAAAGAGCTGGAACTTTTTGAAACAGAGTAGTACATGGACTTTGTCAATCTGATGTTTTAACGAGGAAATAGATGCCACCATTTTACTTTGCCAACTTTTTTTTTGGTGGGGGGGATGATGTTGTTTCTGAAGATACTAATTATATCTCAAGTTGCAGCCAAGGAAAAGTTGCCCTCTAGACTACTGTTGCTACCAGCACTTGGGCTCATAACTGGGTATTTTTGTGAAACAGTAGTGCTGGAAGTCTTTTAATGTCACTTAAAAATACAAATATTTTAAGCTTTCCCAAATTTCCAATTTTTAAAGAAAAATCATTAAGGCAAATTCTATCACCAAGAATGCAAATGACAGAGAAGTATTTAAAGTGAGATTTCTCTCTTCTACAATAGTAAGGTTTCCTTAAATACAGTGAGATATCGTGAAACCAATAAATGAGAGTCAATTTGTATATTTTACCTTTTAAATTAAGCATAATAGATGGTATGATTCAGTCCCACAAAACATGTTTTGAAGTAGATAAATCTGCTTGTAGTAACTTCACAAATGTTCCTTTGACTTTGGATTTATTATTTCAACTGTCTCTGGTGAGGGCATTTCATATGCTTATAAATCTCTTTCATTTCTTTTTTGTGCTTTAGTGCTTCATGTTAATGGACTCCGTAACTGTTACATAAAACACATCTATCTGCAAAGGTTTAGGAACAAACTGTAAAAGTTGGCAGCCTTGGTGAATAGTAAATAACAGAGAATAGGAGCGAACATAAATATGCAGATCAATTAAATAACAGATTGCCTCCAAAGAATTTTATAAAAGGTTGCCTGTCGAGGTAGACACATGCAGCACTCAGGTCAATGCAGGATGAAGTAGGAATCATTAGGGTTTCATAGCATTCAACTTTAGTTCTCTCAAGTAAATAGATTTCCCCTAATTTTTGGAATATAATCAGTGTTCAATCAATCTCTTATTTCACTTTAAGTTGCAAGAACCATGTTCACTGGCTCTCCACTTCTCCTCCCATCCCAGTCATCATACTCAAACCCAACTATGCTTCTATGTTCCCTAAAGTAACCATTTTTGACCACTGACTTTAAGTTAGATAATTGTGAAATTTCACACTTGAAATTCATAGAAACAGGCATATTAAAGTTTCAGATGAACTTCAATTCCTCAGTTTTATCTGTTCCTAACAACCCTAGCTCACAGGGTTAAAGGGGATATTGTAAGCAAGTGTCTTGCACATAGTAGGAACTCAATGAAGGTGAGATTTCCCTTCTGCAGTCTTTCTCAGTGGGTTGAATCTCCACCTCATACTCTCAGGGACATTGATTGGCATGAAAGAAAAGTCACTTTACATAGTTTAAACCCATTTCATATACTCATCCTACCTTTGAAGATCCTTGAGAGCAGGAACCATGCATCTTCGAATCTTCGTTTTTGTACCCCAGTGCCTAGCGTGCGTGTCAACAAGAGTCAGTGCTACTGCTTCTCTTCTGGTTGGCGAAGGAGGTCCGGGAAGGTGCGAATGGGGGCATCCTGGTTAGCAAATAAAGGCAAGATTACTTTTTAACTCCTTTAAGACTTTTTCACTGAAGTTTGGCATGGGCAGTCTATGAAGGGAGAACCTTTGAGTAAATAAATAGCTCTAGAAAAAAACGTGCTATGCACATTAAAGATGGAGAGAGCCCCAGTAATTTCATTCCAATACTGAGTCCTAGCCAGACCCCAGTGCCTCTCTGTGATCTAAGGTGACTGCACCCTCATCTTAACACTTGAAAGAAATTTTCCAGGCAAAAACTCACCATTCAAATGCTATAATCAACAAAAGCCTTAGGCATTTATTTGCTAAACATGAATTTAATTTAGCAAAGTTTCATTGTAGTTTGAGGGAAGGTAATATTTGACTCAACTAAGGCATTATTTATAAATGAGGAAAAAAGTTAACACAGTGGACAAAACATAAAGGGTTGAATGACACTGAAATGTAGCTTTGAGAGCCACATTTATGTTAAAAGCAGCAGAAATGTAAAACTTCCTTATGATATACTAGAAAAAAACCTAAATATGATAAAACTGTAGTCTCTGGTACTCATAAATCATTAGTAAGCACTCTTTAAGTTAGATAATTGTGAAATTTCACACTCAAAAGCACTCTTTCTTTGTGATGAATCAAAACTACAACAAAAGTGGCAAGCTATAAATATATACCTCCACTGTTTATTTTGACACTACAAAAAGATAACTGCCAACAGACTGGCTAATCCCTTTTATAATACACACATGCAATACATAATGTATACATTTTATATTAATCTTACATTTTATCAGTAATTTTAATTATACAATTTACACTATGATTATATCACACAAGTGCTTTTGAAAGATGTGAAAAAGACCATAAAGAATGCACACAAATGAAAGTAACTGTATTTTGTAGTAACACTGATTGTAAGTGACTTTTGCATAGTTAATGACTGAGAGTTTTCTAAAGCTGGTAAGAGACATCAAGTCACAGAATTAAGAAGCCTTATGAATCCCAAGCAGGATAAATAAAAAGAAATCTACGCTTAAGCAAATTCTAGTATAACTGCTTTAAAAATCTAATATAGAGAGAAAGATACTAAAATCATCCAGATTTTGAAAAGATAGATTACTTCCAAAGGAGTAATAGCAGATTTCTCAGTAGAGATAATGGAAACTAGAAGTCAAAAGAAATGGCATATGCATACTGCTGAAAGGAAGTAATTTTATACTGAACAAAAATATCCTTCAGGAATGACATTTCCAGATAAAAATAAAATAACTTCTCCTCAGCAGACTAGCACTTCAGGAAATACCAAATGGAGTTCCTCAGGCAGGAGAAAAATGGTCAGTGTATAAAGTTAGATATACAGGAAGTAATGAAGAGCAAAGGTAATGTAAATGTGCGGATAAATCTGAATGTGTAAGATTTTATTAGGCAATACTGATTTTTATGTGTTGTGGGGGTAAGAATACAATACATGACAAGAACTGCATACAACTGCAGAGAAGGCAAATAGAAGTAAAGTGTCCTGAGGGTTTACATTATCCAGAAAGAGAGTAAGACTAACAGGTAACGCTAGGCTTTGAAAAATCAAGACTGCATGTTGTAATCTCTAGTAAAACTACTGATACAGTATTAAAAGGATGAGTAAATGTCAGACTAGTAGAGGAGGAATACAGAATACTAATATCTGTTCCATCAGCTCAGAGTAAGCCAAGAAGAGAGAGAAAGAGGAACATAAAACAGGGTACCAATAGAAATAAAATATGAAGACATTAGATTTAAATACAAACATGTTAAGTAAATACATTAAGTATAAACAGGCTACCTATTCTACGTAAGGTAAAGATGACCAAACTTCATTAGAAAAACAATTTATGCTATTTACAAGAAATATATTAAACTATAAGGACAGATAGATTGAAAGTAGATTCATAGGAAAAGATAAACCAGGCATTCAGTAGCCAAAAGAAAGATGGTGAGTTATAGCACTATCAGACTTTAAGGCAAAAAACATTACTAGAAGTAAACAGCAACACTTCATAATTACAAAAAAATTCAATTTATTGAAAAATAATATTGGATTTTTTTGCACTCAATAAAGTTGCCTTAAAACACATAAAGAAAAATTTACAGATCTATGAGGAGAAATAGACTATCTGCAGTCATAATGAGAGATTTTAATGCACTCCTATAGTAACTTTTATAACCCTTATAACACGCAGATAAAAAGTCAGTAAGGATAGAGATATGAAATGCAGGGTTGACAAACTTGATCTAATACATAGAATATTGAGTCAGGACAGAATGCACTTAATACACGGGAAACAGTTTCCCCCCAAAAATTGACCAGATCCAATGTCATAAATCAACTCTCCATATGTTTTAAAAGAATGAGATAATAAAAAGTATATTTTCTCACCACAATACAACTAAGCTAGAAATCACTAACAAAAAGATTTTTAAAATGTTATGTTGGGGCTTCCCTGGTGGTGCAGTGGTTGAGAATCCGCCTGCCAATGCAGGGGACACGGGTTCGAGCCCTGGTCTGGGAGGATCCCACATGCCGCGGAGCAACTGGGCCCGTGAGCCACAATTACTGAGCCTGCGCGTCTGGAGCCTGTGCTCCGCAACAAGAGAGGCCGCGATAGTGAGAGGCCCGCGCACCGCGATGAAGAGTGGCCCCCGCTCGCCACAACTAGAGAAAGCCCTCGCACAGAAACGAAGACCCAACACAGCCAAAAAATTAAAAAAAAAGAAATTGCAAAATGATTCTATGTTGCATTAAAAAAAAAATGTTATGTTGTGGAAATAAAGTACTACACTTCTAAGTAACACGGCCTTTTTCTAAAGTGTAAATTAGAAAATATTTTTAACTGAATGATAGTGAAAATACTACATATCAAAACTTTAGATGTGGAAAGCATCTAAAGTTGTGCTTCTTATGGGGAATTTTATCATTTTAATTGCACATAGAGCAATAAAAGAAGAAAGGCTAAAAAAATTGATGAATTGAGGAAAGTAAGTCAGACAAAGACAACTACCACATGATCTCTTATAGGTGGTATCTTAAAAAAAAAATAAAAAGCAAGCAAACAAACAAAAAAACAACTAAGCTCATACAGAGAACAGATGGTGACTGCCAGAGGTGGCAGTTAGGGATGGGAGAAATGGGCATCTATTTTTTTGGTTTTGTTTTTAGTTTAAATAAATTGAAAAAAATAACCTAAGTTCTTTGTGTCTTAGTTTTCAGGATTCTTTCTTCTCAGGAATGTTGTTATTCATGGATTAATAAAAAGAAGAATTTGGCTTACACAACACTGAGAGCTAAAATACTTGCCCCCGACACATACACCTATTAGAATGGCTAAAATCCAAAACACTGACAACACCAAATGCTGACAAGGATGTGGAAGAACGGAAACACTCACTTATTGCTGGTGGAAATGCAAAATGGTACAGCCACTATGGAAGACAGTTTGGCAGTTTCTTACAAAATGAAACATACTCTTACCATACGATCCAGGTTATCACTCTAAGAGGTATTTACCCAAAGGAATTGAAAACTTATACCTATACAAAAACCTGCACACAGAGTTAATAGCATCTTTATTCATAATTCCATAACTTGGAAGCAATCAACTTCATAATTCCATAACTTGGAAGCAGTAGGTGAATGGATAAACAGTGGTACACCATACCATGGAGTGTTATTCAGCAATAAAAACAAATGAGTTATTAAGCCATTAAATGACATGGAGGAAATATAAATGAATACTGCTAAGTGCAAAAAAAAAGAGTCTACTTCAAGGACATAGAAAATAATAGGAAATTAAACTCAAAGAAAGAGAAGGAAGGAAATAAAGTTAAGAACATAAACTAATGAAATAAAATCAAACCAAACATATAATCATCAGCTTCATTGATGGAGCTGTTGAAGAAAAAAGAAAAATAAATAGCCAATGTCAGGAATGAAAGAAGAAGACCTGACTATAAGTCCTGCAGACCTACAAAATTATAAAAAGATATATTAAATAACTTTATGTCAGTAAATTTTAAAATATAAATGAAGCAAATTCCTCAAAATATACATGTAAAAACTGACAGAAGAATAGAAAATTTAAATAATCCTTCAACCATTTAAAAAATTAAACCTATAATTTAAAACTTTACAATAAAGAAAACTCTGGGCACAGATGGCTTGTAAGAAACATTCAAGGAAGAAATAATGGCAATCTTTCACAAGTCTTTTCAGAGCACAGGAAAAACACCTACCATTTGCCGATTCATGTTAAGGTGCTAGAATAACCCTGATTAAAAAAAAAAAGTACTGACAGGAAATTCCAAAAAAGAAATTTTTAAACTGGTCTGATTTGTGAATATAGATGCAAATATCCTGAACTTAAGAATAACAAACTTACCCATTAACATAAAAATGGAATGTTGGTGATTTGCTTGGTCTGAACTGGAAAGCCAGAATCAATTTATTTACTGTTTTCTTTTTTCCTGAACTTCATTTCAGAAGCAATGTCTTTTTTCAGTTCTTGTTAAGTTTGTTTTATATATATATACAGCAATAGAAAAAAGGTCAATACATGTTGGGCATATTCCAGAAAGCAAGGATAGGTTAAGATTTAAAAATCAATGCAATTCACCACATTAACAGATTAAGGGAATATCATCTGATTATTTTCATTGATTTCAATACATGATGTTGATTAAATTCATGATAAAACCTCTTAACAAACTAGGACTAAAAAAGGAATTTTCTTAAGTCAAAAAAGAATATCCCCACCCAAAAGAACATTCAGCAAATATCAGACTTAATGATAAAATATTGAAAGCTTTCCTTCTGGCATTAGGACGGACAAGTTTATTATTAGTTTCCTAGGGTCTTCACATGGTGTCTTCCTCTGTGTGTGTCTTTGTCACTCCTCTTTTTACAAGGACACCAGTCATATTGCAGTAGGGCCAACCTACTCCAGTACGATCTCATCTTAACTTGATTACATCTGCAAAAAACCCTATTTGGAAATAGGGTCACATTCATAGATACTGGGGTTTAGGACTTCAACGTACCCTTTTGGGGGCAAAATTTAATCCAGAAAACAAGGACTTACCCTATTGTCACTTCTTTTTGTACTGAAGGTCCTGGCCGTGCAATAAGGCAAGAAAAAGAAATAAAAGGTATAAAGATTAGAAAGGAAGAAGTAAAACTGTCATTATTCATGAATAATATAGTTGTCTCTGTAGAAAATCCTAAATAATTCACAGATAAAATATTAGAATTAATAAGTTTAACAAACTGGTCTATTCAAGATTAATAAACAAAATTTATTTTACTATGATGTAATATCAAAAAACAGGAAAATGTGTTTAAAAAGATGTAATTTATAATAGCAAAAAACAAAACAAAAACAAAAACGAAACACCTTGAAATCAATCTAACATAATATGTGTAAGACCTTATGAAATCTTACTGAGAGAAATTAAAGAAGATCTAAATAAATGGAGGACTATGACACATTCATAAATTGGAAGACTCAATATTACAAATATGCCAAGTCTTTCCAAAATGATGTATACATGCAATGCAATTCCAATCAAAATCCCAGTTTATGGAAACTGACAAGCTGATTCTCAAGTTTATATGAACACAGAAAGGGTCAAGAATAGCCAAAAATCTGTTGAACAAAGTGCTGAGACTTGTACTACTAAATATGAAGACTTACTATAAGGCTATTTTCATTAAGACAATGTGGTATTGGCACAAAGATAGACAAATATACCAATGGGACAGAAAAGAGGGCCCACAAACAGACCTATGCATGTACAGACACTTGCTCCATGACAGAAGTAGCATTACAGAGCAGTAAGTAAAGAAGCCACTTTTCAATAAATTATGCTGAGACAAGTGGAATTCATATGGAAAAAAAAATTCGACCCCTAGCTTGTGCTATGAACCAAAATAGCTACACCCAAAACGTGGATGAATTTCACAAACAAATTTGAGCAAAAGAACACATAAGATTCCATTCACACAAAGTTAAAACAAAACTAAACCATATTGGAAGAAGTCAGGATTGTGGTTAATTTAGGGAGAAGAAAGTGTTAGTAGTTGGGAGTGGGTACAAGAGGAGTTTCTAGAGAGCTGGTGAATATTTCATTTCTTTAGATGGGTGGGGTTCTAGCTGCATTTGCTTTGTGATAATTCGTTGATTTGTACATTTACATTTTGTGCACTTTTCTTTATTTGTATTAATCTTCCCAATAAAATTTTTAAAAAGTAGACACATTCACTCACTGAACAAATATTTATTGAGAAATCACTATACACCAGACATTGTACTAGATCTGAATCAAAAGGAATAAATACAGGCATAAGCCCTCTGATATCCTTAGCTTGCTACGAAAGGGGGACTCCCTCTTTATGTGGGGTGGAGGTGATAAGGAAAGCCATTAGATCCTTCACTGGGCTGAAACATCAAAATAGTTCAGAAGTGTTCTGCCCAACCCTCAAAAGTGGTGGTTACTCTTTGTATATACTGGAAGGTTCCAGGGTAATTTGAGATCTACACTTAGTTATATATAGGAATCCTATCTGCTTACCCAAGTAAAATCTTGTCTCGAAAGTCATGGCACTAGCCCCTAAGAAAACCAAGAGAATACTATTATTAATTTGCAGTTAATTTTGGAGCTATTACACTAAAATAAAAAAGTTCTTTGAAGTTCTAATGCAAAAAGCACTGAGTTTTAAAACAACATTGTCCTGATTATAAAATACTTACATGCTCAATGTAGAACATCTGGGAAATCAGAAAATTACAAAGAAAACAAAAATCCATTATTCCATCACCATAGCTACTGTAAATGTTTTGGTACATTTCTTTCCATTTTTAAAATGCCTTTATACATTTATTTTCACAGTTGACATCCGAATTTCTATGTGATTTTGCAAACTGAGTTTTCCATTTAAAAATATGAGCATTTCCCCATGTCATTAAATAACTTTCCTAAACATAATTCTTAAGTTTGTAAAAATTATATCCCCAACTTGAATCATCTCAATGAGAGGTCATTCATCATGTGTAATCGAGTCTAAACATCCGGGGTCCCAGAGTTCTGAGAGGCTTCCAAAACTTAGCTAAAGCCTCTGATGGAACATTGGAACCTGGCAGGCGCGGCGGAGGCTGCTCCAAGGGCAGCTGCGGTCACAGACCGGGACCCGTCCGCAGAGTCCCCAGCCCTGCGGCGCGCAAGTTGCCAGGAGGGCCCGGAGCCCGGAGAGTCCTCGGCTTTCCATCAGGTTTAATACGCATCTACGCTGTAAGTTCCTGGCGATACCCCAGCGCGCACCCCTCAGCTCCCGGGTCCGAGCCGAGCCCGCCGCACCCGAGCAGCGCTGGCTCGCTCCGGATGCCGGCGCCCAGAGCAGCCTCTGGGTGGTTGGATTCGGCTGCGCCCTCCATGGCGCGCCTCTCCGAGTCCCTAGCTCGGGTCGCTGGGCTGAACTTGGGAGGAGGCGCCCTAGGTTCCGGGCCTGCCCCGACTGCCCCATCCCCGTCACCCCCGCGCCCCCCCGCCCCGAACCGGGAGCGCGCAGGCGCAGCCGGCCGAGAGTCCCACCAGCGGTCCCGGAACCTGCGGTTGCGCCCGAGGCGCTGCCCCCGCTGCCACCGCTCACGATGGGCCCGGGTCCCCGGCTGCTGGTACCTCTCGTGCTTTGCGTGGGGCTCAGCGCTCTTGTACCTTCTGCGGGAGCGTCAGGCGTCCGCAAGCGAGGCCCCTCGGTGACGGCCAAGGTGACCGGGCGGCGGGCAGCAGCTTCCCCTCGTGCTGGCCAAGGGGATGGGAGAGCTTTGGGGACTGGAACCTCAGGGTCAGGGGCGGCGAGGAGGGGGCTTCCCGGGCGCAGAGGACGGGAGGCGGCCGGGGGGCTAGGTGGCAGGAGGCTGCCCGCGCGCGGGGGGGCCGCGCTCTCCCGGGAGACTTTGGGGGCGCTGGGCCGAGTCCGCCCCCGCCGCCGGCTGTCTGAACTTTGCCTGGGAGTTGGGAGAAGCTTCCGGAACCGGCGGGCCCTTTCTTCAGGAAGGAGACCGCTGAGTACTTCCTTCGCCTTGGCGGGGACTAGGGAATAGAAGCAGGAAGAACGCGGGAGGGACGGGGACGGGCGGAGGAGACGCGTTGCGAGCGGAGGGGTTGCAGCTGGGCCGCCCGCCGCGGGTGTCACCCGACCTGGTAGATACCAGGTCCAGCCCCTGTCGCGGTGGGGTCGGGGCAGGCGTTACGTGGCCTTGCTGAAACCAAGGGCTAGCCTCCTTTTCCTGTATTTAGGAACGACCGTCCTCCCCGGGGAGGGAGAGGTGCGCTTTTCAGACTCTGGCGGCTGGTGGGGACGGTGCTAGCACGGCACAGGCGGCTCCTGTATAACTGAGGCCAGCCTTTTGATCACGATTGGGGGGTGGGGTGGGGGGACATCTGCCATAGACTGGGTCTTTACAGCTTCAGGTCTTTCCCCACCATATTTAGCCAAGGTTAGAGGATAATGGGAGGGTACAGGGAGAGATAGAGGGAGGGAAGGAGGGAGGGGATGATTTGAGGCCCTTGATGACCACTTCTAGAAAACCCACTGGCAGGAGTGTCTTGGAATCTGGAAGGAGGGGCAGCTGCAGGTGGCCCTAACAATCGGTCCGGTGTCTGCCAGTAGAAATGATACTGTTGGATGCTTAAATCCTCTACCACACACCCCACCGAGGAGGGGGGAGGACAAGGGGCGGGGGAGGTTCAGCCCAACATCTGATGTAGCCTAAGAGTGAACAGAAAGGCCGTGCTGCGGGGTATGTGTGGTGATAAACTGAGCTTGCTGGCTTTGAGCACTGATTCTCCTCCCAGCCCCTTGATCTTTGGGGCTTATCTAGCTTTGGGAAACGGCTTATACAAGGCCACATAGCTGAAGGGGGGAAGGGGGGGGGGTTCTTCCAATCTGCAGATACTATTTGGGTCTCATGGGATAAGCCTTAAACATAAAATTTATAAAGTGATGAAATGATGAAGGAAATAAACCCGGAAATAGATTGGGTGACATTTAAAAATACCTGAAAGGTAAGAAAAAAAAAAAACCAGCCTGGCAAAGACTTAGGAGGCAAAGGGAACTGCATATGCAAGGCCTCCAGACAGAAAAGCCATTGTATGTTCAGAGGATGGAGAAGGGACGGTGTGGCTTCAGCCCAGGGATGAGAGGCGGAGTGGCTTGAGATGAGGTTAGGGGGTGAGCAGCAGCAAGATAAGGTAGTGCCTTCCGGGCCACAGTTCGGAGTATGGGTTTTAAGGCAATTATTCTCATAATTTGAAGTCTTATTCTAAGTGCAGTTATAGCTGCTGAAGGGTTGTAAGCATGGAATCGACATGATCTCATATATGCTTTTAAACAATTACTGTGGTTGTTCAGTGGAGAGTGAACTGGGAGGTCTTCAGGGCTCCAGGTCAGAATCTGGATGGTGGTGGCTTGGATTAGGGGGGGTAATGGTGGAAATGGGGAGCCAGGGAGGGACTAGAAATCGACTTTTGAAGTGTAACTAACAGGACTTGCTGACTGTTTAGATAAGGGTGGGAGAAAGGGGGTAGGACTGTCAGATGAAATACAGGATGCCCAGTGAGATGTGAATTTCAGATATGCAACGAATAATTTGTTAGTGTGAGAACATCACCTATAGTATCTGGGAACAGGCTTACCTGGGAAGCTTTTAGACCTACCAGTGCAGAGACCACCCCAGAGCAAGTAATCAGTAATCACAGTCTCTGGGAGTGTGGAGCTGCGGTTGGGAACCTCGAGGAGAGGGAAGGAAGCTGGTGGCTGCAAGAGGGGAAGAGTTGGGGCATCTTCGCCCCAAGTCCAGGGTGCTGTCACTGAGGGAGTTTTCACGCACTCTACTTTTGGAATAGTCACTCAATGTATCTCCTTTTTTCCCAGCCCATTTGTCATTACGTTCTAAAAACTGTGTAGGCATGTCCTTCCACAGTTTCAACTCTGTTGAATTACTTTTTCAGTGGACATTTTAAAACAACTAATCTATTGGAAAGTGGAAACATTAAAAAATGATTTCTCTGAGTGTGGAAAAGTAGATTAATTGGCCATCACTCTAGTGTATTGTTTTCCCCAGCAGTCTTTACCTTTTCCTCTGATTTTGTTTAAAAACAGGAATCTGTAAATGAGAGGTGTGAAGTGCTATTCCCCCCAGGGCCCTTTAATGGCACTCACCTTGTCCATGAATCCTGCTGCCAGCCGCCACCTCAGCCTCCTGCCCAGCCGTGGAGTCTCAGGTTGGGGCTCCAGCTCACTGGTCTCAAAATCCACCGAGTTAGTGTTTGCAGCCCCGCACTTTCCAGCAGATGCCATGGGCTCTGTGCAGGGTCAGGCCCCGAGACTGTAGAAAATAATGCTGCCATCTTTCCAGCTGCACTAATGTCACAACTTGCTGGCACTTTCTGCAGCTCTTGGAGTGGCCAGGAGGCTTCAGCTGGGGTAACAGCAAGTTACCTAATGTCTGAGGCTCCTCCTCTATTCCATTTCTAGTTCCTCTGTAAGTGGAAAGAGAAATAATACCTACCTGCAGGGTTTTGCATGTTAGATGTGATAAAGCATGTAAAATGCTTAGCCCTGATTGAAGTTCCTGATTTAAGAGGTCAATTGTTAGTGTTATTTGTGTTATCTTATTAATCCTCCTGTGGCAGTGCAGCCCTGAGAGGAATCATCATCTGGGTACAGATGAGGAACAGGAGCTCAGAGTTGCCCAAGGTCCCATGGCCAGTTAGTGGTGGAGCTGGTTTGAGAACAGTTTCCTGGACCTCACAGCTCGTGTACTTGGTGTCTTCCCCAGTTACTTTGGAAATGGAAGCAGGATTAACCCTACAAGGGTTTGGGGCAGGCTATGTGAGTGCCTCTTGCCTCTTCCCCTGTCTCTCCCCACCTCCAGTGCCCTGTAATTTTTTAAAAAATAAATTTATTTACTTATTTATTTTTGGCTGCGTTGGGTCTTCGTTTCTGTGCGCGGGCTTTCTCTAGTTGCAGCGAGCAGGGTCTACTCTTCGTTACAGTGTGCGGGCTTCTCATTGCAGTGGCTTCTCTTGTTGTGGAGCACAGACTCTAGGCATGTGGGCTTCAGTAGTTGTGGCACGTGGGCTCAGTAGTTGTGGCTCGCGGGCTCTAGAGCACAGGCTCAGTGGCGCACGGACTTAGTGGCTCTGCGGCATGTGGCATCTTCCCGGACCAGGGCTCGAACCCGTGTCCCCTGCATTGGCAGGCAGATTCTTAACCACTGCACCACCAGGGAAGTCCCCCCGTAATTTTCAAATGACTTTCAAGGGCAGTCTCAAGGGAAAAAAGGAGTGACTGAGGGGCCAGCTCCTGAAGTGCAACATGGAATTCAAGTGCCACCTTTTCCAGGAAGCCTGCCCTGATCTCCACAGATAATCATCACCTCTAACCGTGACATTTTATCTGTACATATCTTCTCGTAAAACGTGACTTCCCATTATATTATAGCGAGTATCTATGTGCTTTCTCTTCTGTGGGAGGGTAAGCTCCAGGAGGGTAGGGACTTTGCAGCCCCACCCCTTGTCTAGCACGGGGCCTGTTCCCAAGGACACGCAGCAAAGTCACAGACGATCTCAGGGTGAGAAGGTTTGCCTGGCAGCCACCCTGGGCCCACCTTCACCCTCTATCTAGGTGTGTGTGTGCCCTGGTCCTCATTTCGTATCAACTGGCATTGAACTATTTAGCATTTTTTGAGTACCTGCGTGAGCTGACACTGGGAATCTAAAAACACCGTTTCTACCCCTTAAGGGTTCCCTGCCTAGACAGAGCCATATTCATCATAAATCGCAGTCCAAGTGAACACAGCCTCAAATTGAAATTTTGTCTTTCATGCTCCTAGTGTTGCCTAACAAAAGCTGGATCTCTTAGCTGGCATCCTTCCTTTGCCTCTGGAACTGGTGAGAGTCTCCCTTGCCAGCTGGTTGCGGTCAGAAGGGCTGTGTTGCTTCTCTGCACATGGATCATTTTTCCTGCCTCAGTACTTTGGTCCCAGAAAGAACTGCCCATCCCTGTCCCTGGAGGCTGCTCCCCTCCTTCCAGGCCTGCCTCCCATCACACCTTCGCCAGGATGCCTTCCTTCAGCCTTAACATTCCTCCACAACAGTGGGTGTACAGTGTTCTTGGGGCATTTGTAACCTGGGGCCTTGTGCTATGGTTGTTCGTTTACTTGGCCTGTTTACATAAGCTCCCTTAGGACAGGGGCTCCCTCCAGTAGCTTGTACCCTCACGCTGCCTTCTGCATGGATCTTTGACAAGTACTTGTTGACAATAAGATTTGATTTCATCATTTCCATTAGAGTTAGGGAAACTCTGCTATATTTTCTTGCCATCACGCATGAAGTTGAAGGATGTTGTGGTTTGGAAAAAAAATCATATTAATATGTGTGCTAGGCTGCGTGTAAGAAAATAAGATTTTTACTGAAGAGTTACGCTGGGTGACAGACACTTTTTCTTCATCTTATGCTGCCCTCCCACATTTGATTCTCTTTGCTGTTGAAATGTTCACAGGCTTTATTTCCTCTTCTTTATTTTAAAAGTCTGATAGACTTTTCTAGTGTCTTATACGGTGCTTCTTTATGATTGCATACCCAATTCTTGTCCCGGTGCTGCTTCATTATTGCCTGTTATTGAATTTACTCCTTGGTTCAGAAATCCCTTTGGAGAACCTGCTTCTCTTTGACCCCAGCTCTGCACGCTGGGCTCCTGTGGGTGTTAATGCAGCTTCCTGAATTGTCCTACTCCACTGCACTGCCCAATCTCAAGGGCACCGTCTTTTGTGTATTCTATGAAGTTTTACCATATAAATAATAATACAGTCTTTGCTGCTTTGGCCATGTAAAATTGCAAAATACCACATCATCCTGTGACAGACGTCCTGATGTATTGACAGAAGCTCTTGTCTTGAACTAGAGCTTGACAGTCTTTACTTCGTGATTTTTCTAAACTGTACCACATCTTTTCTCTTTGACAACCCTTCTTATATTTTTTAAAGCCATCTCTTGAATGTCTTTTTTACCCATTCAAACAGTAAATTGGTTCGTATAATCTAAACTCACTAATAGAATGCCCTTTGACTCCATGGCCTTTTCAAGCATTCTATCTCAAAATCATCTCAACACAGTGATTTGTGAAGCAAGACGTTTGTAATTTCATTTCAGATGAAACAGTAAAAAAACAGTCCAAGAGAGCTTTTAAAGTTTATCTGCAAAAAAAAGTGACTCACTTCCAGATGTGTGCTTGCTCTTTTCTGTTCTAAACTGTTGTATATGTGCAACTTTGGGGACATGATGACTGAATTTGGTGTCTGAGTTTACAGGGTAAATGGTTCTGTCAGGACCTGAGTGTAATGTTTGTTGTACTTTGGGTGCAGCTGTGGCCCTGGTGCCTTAGTGTGTCTGGACGTGAGTGGCAGGCCTTCTGGAGGAGTGTTGTGTGTTGTGATAATCTTTCACGGTCCCCTTGACAGCAGATGTCTACTCAGAACTCATTGGGAATTTAGCACTGCTCGAAGTTACAAAAAAATAAATCTGGATGGTTAGACTGTTTCTCTCCTCACCATTTTTTTTCCTCCTGCCAAGACTGGAGAGCATTACCTCTCAGAAGACCAACAGTCTCCACTCTAACCTGTGTCCGCAGAGCTAGGAAACAGGAGGCCAGAGCAGTGCTGGTCTGGGTTGTGGAGGGGAGAGGAATTCTTGAAGACATTACTGGCTGACTCTGACAGTATTGAGTCCAACTTTAAACCCAGTTCCTAGTACAGTGCCTGGCCTAGAGGTGGTGCTCCGTAACTGTTTGGTGAATGGATATTTGTGAGTGAAATGCACCCACAAGATGGTTTCAGAGCTCCTTTAATTTATATCATGCTCCTTCATAAAATAGCTCCTTCATGCTCCTTTATAAAATACTGGTGGGCAGGGCCCTTGCATGTGGATCAGTTCTCAGATTATCATGCTCCCTTACCTTGTATTGTGGCTTTTTCACATTATAACCTTCTGCTCTGCCTTTCAACCACACGCAGGTCTTCTTTGATGTGAGGATTGGAGATAAAGATGTAGGCAGAATTGTGATTGGCCTCTTTGGAAAAGTTGTGCCCAAGACTGTGGAAAATTTTGTCGCTCTGGCAACAGGAGAGGTATGTCTCAATTTTATTCCCTTTAACTACACAGAAGTAGATCTTCCTTCTTTTAAGCCAAACGTAAAGATGTATTCTGGGAAAATAAGTATTAAATTAGTAGATGAGATGAACTTGAGACATTTAACAATATTTTACTTTGTTTTCCTAGAAAATCGCTATTCTTCAAGCCCTCAGTTTCCTCAGGGTTCTAGAAACTGACAGGAAACAGTCATCAAGTGAAAATGCAGACTTCTCTCTTTTTACTTGTGCATGTTAATACTTTACCTCTATAGTTTATGTATTTACTTTTCAGTCAGCTAATGATAAATTTCTATCAGTAAATTATTGCAGGCACCTCATCTAGTTCTGTAGATATTTCGTGTAATTTTCTCATTTTGTCATTTCCAGATAAACACTGGGGTTTATCTTACAGTATGGGTTATATCTACTTGTGTATTCAATTGACATAATCTCTTTAGAAAGGATATGGATATAGAGGAAGCAAATTTCATCGCGTCATCAAAGATTTCATGATTCAAGGAGGAGACTTCACCAGTGGAGATGGCACTGGCGGTAAAGTTGTCTCTAATATTTTTCCTTTCCTGCTTACCCAGGTGAAACCTAAGGTTAAGATGATGTATTTACCCAGCATATTGAATTCCCAGATTTAAGGAACAAAGTCATAAAGACAACCAGACTAATTTTTCAAGAAGGATTGAGTTGGGGTAGGGGGTCTTATCTAACAAAATCTTGGTAGGTGTGAATGAGTGAGGCCTCCTAATTTTTAACAGTATTGCTTTGGTGTTCATTATCTTTCCATAGTGGAGATATATTCATTTAGTAGGCTGTTTTGCAGTGCTTAAGATCCTAGACTTCTGGGATGTAGTAATACAGAAAGATGTCTGTCATAGCAAGGAAAGGTAGACTGAAAAACTGTGTACCCTGGGGTGGCAGCCAGCTGCAGACGTGCATGTTGGTGGAGGGGGTCTGGGGACATCATGCCAGAATGATGAGGCTGGTACTTAGGTGGCAGGATTATAGGTGAATTGACCTTCTTCTTTCAAAATTCTTTCATTTTTATTGTCAGTTTTTTCAATAATAAAAAAATTAAGTAATAGACAACTTGTCAAAATTACAGTATACATTAATTTTTATCAACAAAGTTAGAATTCTGTAAAGTACAAATATTTCAATTTATAGAGTTTCAAGTATCTCTGAGCTTATTGTTTCTCATTGAGGATTCCAGCTACCCAGCTCCCTGGACTATTTTTCCTCAGAAATGTAGTGAGTTCCTGAACACACACACAGTATATAACCACACAGAATTTAAATTTACTTCAGGTTTAAGATTTTTAATTCAGCAAATAATGGTTTTGGTGGATATTAAATTGCTCACTTTTTAAAGAAACAAGCCATTTTCAAGCACTATTGTTAATTTTATGTTTATTGCCATTTTTTTAATAAGAAAATGGGTGCCTTTCAGTGTTTGGATTTGCCAGACTCTTCAGGAGGATTACTTTGAGTCCCTGCAGAAATGCTGCCGGGTATGGGGATGTAGGAGGGAGCACAGGAACATGTTCAGGTTACTTGGTTTCCTGGGGCTGGTGAGGATGCCGAGGGTAGCAAGCCCAGCTGCGGCAGAGCTGGGTCTCGGTGGAAAAGCCTGCAGCTCCAGTACGGGTCCCCTCAGGACTGGCACCCCACCGCCCTGCCTGGGGCCCAGCAAAGAGTGGTGATGGAGCTCTACTGTGTCCTCTTTCCTGTGGCCCTCTCTCTCTCTGCTTTCCCTGCTCTGTGTGTGTGTATGGGCTCCCATGAGTTTTGTAGATAGGACCTTTTGGATCATTTAAATTTAGCCTAGACCTCTCTATAGGCAAAACTTTCCTGCCGGGCCACCTCATATGTCACTTACCAACCAGCTATAAATGGCTTGCCTTTGGTATCCACTTCTGGTCCTTCTAACTGAGCCAGGACTTTTTTTTTCTTGGTAAGATGAATTATATTTGATCTAGTCTACAAAGAAAAAAAAAACAGTCAGGTTTCCTTAAATTATTAAATATTGTATTAATTACTCAGATAAATATAAGATAATTACAAAGGAGTGAAGTTGTTCAAACATCTAGTTATTCATTCAAAAGCCATATATTGCAAGATGTAAACACCTTAAGAAGGAAAATAATTAGAATTCACAAAATGTCCTTCTTACTAATTCCTCTACTGCAACACTTTCTAGATATCGTGTTTTAAAAGTTAACTACATTAGCTATGAAGAAGCTTTGGTTGTATATAAATAAAGAAAAACGCCTATGTGAGACCCAAGGCTTAAGGAAGTAGAATTTTTGCCTGGTCCTTCACAAGTACTGCATAGTAAGAAGGAGATAACACAAGAGCTAACTGAGCCAGGACTTTACGGTTGGCCACCAATGGATAAGGAGCCCTGCAGTGGAGGAGGTGGGTGTGACAGGCACTCAGGGTGTTGGAGGATGGAGCAGATACTTTCCATGGTCTGTACTGTTGTTTTATAGGAAAAATGTGTTCTGCTCTCCCTGCTGCTGTGCTTGATCTCCAGCCCCCATGCCTGCCTTTGGTTCTTCCGTTCAAGGTTGGCTCCCTGGGTGCGGCCAGTTGCTGTGACCCTCTGTATCCTGACAAGCCCTGAAGTCATCAAGCCTGATGACTTCCAGGCTTACGCTGTTGTTCTCAGTGCTGAGGCTCTTCGTGCTTAGAGAACCAGAGTTAGAGCCAGAAGTTCAAGTTCTACTCTGCTGTTTTCAAGTTTGATAACCTCTGTTTCCCATTCAAAATGGGAATGAGAAAACCTATTCTATAGGATTGTTGTGAGAATTAACTAAGGGTGTAGATGAAGTGCGTTTTGTACTCTGGTTGGCTGCAGAGGTAGGAGTGATCCAGGACAAGTGACCTGAACCTCAGGACAGAGGTGGAGCCACTAGGTTGGCTTATCCACCTTTCCATTGGGCTTCACAATGTCATCCTGACCTTCAGTTCCTTCTCATTTCGGACTGAAATCACTGACTTGGCTTGTTCAGGGTTTGGGTCTTGGTTTGAGGCCAGAGGGCATCCTCCCATCTTGTGTCATACTTAAGGCTTTTGTCTATTTGTTTTGGTCCCTGATGCCCTGCTTCCTTAAGGAGTTAATTTTTTTTTTTTAGTTTTTTTGGCCGCGCTGCGCGGCATGCAGGATCCTAGTTCCCCAGCCAGGGATCTAACCCGCGCCCCCTGCAGTGGAAGCATGGGATCTTAACCACTGGACCTCCAGGGAAGTCCCCGTTAAGGAGTTAATTTTATCCTCTGCTTTATATCTCCTTATATTTGACCATCTTTTCCCCATCCCCACCTCCTCCAGGGTTCTATTAACCAATCTACTCAAACCTTATATTCCCCTTTGAAGAATTTACTTTCATAGAACATCTGTTGTCTCTCCCCTTTTTGTTTTGTCTCACTCAGGTATAAGCATTTACGGTGAGACATTTCCAGATGAGAACTTCAAACTGAAGCATTACGGCATTGGGTGGGTCAGCATGGCCAATGCTGGGCCTGACACCAATGGTTCTCAGTTCTTTATCACCTTGACCAAGCCCACCTGGTTGGATGGCAAACATGTGGTATTTGGAAAAGTCATTGATGGAATGGTAACTTGATGTATTATTTTTTCTCATTCAAAGATTTATAATGAGAGTACTCTTAGTGATTTAATCTCCAAATGTGCTTGTTAGAGAGCCATAATTATATGCTGACTGGCCTCTTCAAAGGTGAATAAATTATATATGGTGTGGTATTTTTAATTGTTAGGAGCATTGGGGCAGAAGCTGGGGTCTTGACAGGGAGAAGTTGAGTACTTAATTCATCTCACACTTGAAATAAGTGGAAACTCAAATAAAATCCCATATGTACATACAATGAAATATTATTCAGCCTTAAAAAGGAAGGAGATCCTGTCACATGCTACAACATGAATAAACCTTTGGAATGTTAAAGAAAATAAGCCAGTCACAAAAAGGCTGTATGATTCCATTCCAATGAGGTATCTACACGGGAACATAAAGCAGAATGGTGGTTGCCAGGGGCTGGGGGGATGAGGAAATGGGGAGCTAGTTTCAGTGGGTATCTCTATAGATCTTTAGTTTTATAAGATGAAAAAGTTCTGGAGTTTAGTTGCACAATAGTGTGAATATGCTTAAACTAATGAACTGTACACTTAGAAATGGATGAGATGGCAAATTTTATGTTATGTGTTTCTTACCACAATTCAAAATAAAATATTTTTAAAACCCCTGAGCCCCATGTGGTTTAGTACAGACACAGTCACCTTCAATGACACACGGTATAACAACCAAAATTCCTAAAGAGGGTTCAAGTTTATGCTGCTGTGTCTTAAAGAATATCAAAGGGGTCCAATTCATAATCCATAGAAAGACTTTTTAAAATCCTCATTCTTTTCCACTCCCAGCATTTCTCCTCCTTAGCAACTGCCCAAAGATGCTCTTCCAGCTCTTCAACTGGCAACTATAAGGTCTGCCTGACACAACCCTGGACAATCCTCGGTTCCCTTCCCTCTTCCACATTTCATTGTTTGTTTTCATGTGAACTCATTCAAGCGTAAACAAACCAATCATGCTCGTTGCAGTTCTTCCACAACTTCTACCTGTTATTCTGATTCTACTCGACAAAAGGCCAGGAACTGAGCCGGCTGACTCAGAACCTCCGTTACAAGGCAAGGAGGTGTTCAACCAGAGCTGTCAAATAATTCTCATTAGCAAGAGGGATGAAAGGCAAACGGGGTAGATACCTATCACTTAATATATCACTTTAGGTCCCATCACAGTGAAGGACGTGCCTATATTTTCATAAGCCTCAATGTCCTCAAAAGAATCTATTCTTAAATAGTAACGAATCCTAGCACTCCTCAAGTCTCTTATTGAACTTTGCTTTTTAAATGAGCTAAACGTAGACATGCATGTGTTAAACCAGTTTGGAGCTTCGACCATTGGGTCTAACCAGTTTCTAAGTAGTTTAAATGTAAACTGATTCAAACATTTGTTCAATGAGTATTTTTGAATACAACATAATGCTAGGCTGTAAGAAAAATGAAGAGTATGCATTTGGGGCTTTCTTCTTCTGGTCATGGTTTCTCTTCTAGTCTTCTGGATCTTATGTCTTGGTGCCCTGGTGTACCAACCTCCTTCCACCACTGGTATGCATCCTGGGAGATCTGCTGCCTGGTCTTAGACAAACAGTCCTTAACATTTTATGAGTCATAAACTACTTTGAGAAACTAGTGAAAACTATAAACTTTCTCTCCATAAGAAAAAAAAAAGTGTGGTGTTTCATATAGTTTCAAGGAATTTTCAGGATCTCCTGACTTCCATCCCCTGACCCTCCAGAGATTGTCTGGGTAGCTTTATTAACACTGGACCTCACCCCAGACTTACAGAATCAGAACCTCCAGAGGTGGGCCCGCGAATAAGCGTGTTAAAAAATTATTGTAAAATATACACAACATAGAAATTTCCATTTTAACCATTAAATAAGCAGTTTTTAAAGTGCCACAGGTAATTCGGATGTGTAGCTGCTGCTTTAGGTACACATGTGCACATATGAACCCACACACACAATCTATTTAGAAATATGTATTATTGATATTATTAGAAGAGTGCTGGTCTATTATCTTAAATTAACCTAAGTCAGCCAGAGACTGGATTAGCTGACACCATGTCCAAAGCGCTCAGAGACTTTGTTGCTATTTTTGTTTCAACCCTGTTTGGGAAACTCATCAGAAGTCCACTTGCCTAGTCCTTGCCCACTATGTGACATAAATTAGTCCGTGAGCTTGTGAAGCCTTCCGGAGTAGAGAAAGGGGCCTTTTACACCACTGCGGCATTGGGGTTACATTAGTACCAGACTCAACCTGTAGATTACTGGCTGGGGTCAGCTTTAAAATGGGCAAACCCAGAACTAGCTCCAGTACTAAATCTGCTTTCTGGCTCATTTTCTTATGCCTAGACCTCTTATAGAGTGGAGCTGAAATTGTCTCAAACTCCATGTTAACTGTTAAGTTGGGTTGTAAGAAGTGAATAGAAATACTTTTTATTAGAGCTAGATGTTTGCAAAAATATCTAATTTTTTAGAATATAAAATGCTAATAAAAAGAAGAGAGGAAATATACAAACATGCTCTCTGATTAGCAAGCTAGTGGGTAAATTTTATTCTGTTATATAGAAGTTTCCTGACTAAATTTTCCATAGTTATCTTGCATGGTTTTTGTAATTATAGAAAAAGCAAAAACAACTTATTTCCCACTAGGGCTTTCAGACGTCACATTGATTTTACCTCTTGATCACCACAGTTGCTGGTCAGAAGTGATCCATGGGTCTCCTTTTCTCTCACCAGACAGTGGTCCACTCCATAGAACTGCAGGCAACCGATGGGCGTGACCGTCCGCTCACCGACTGCTCCATCATCAACAGTGGCAAGATAGACGTGAAAACACCCTTTGTGGTAGAGGTCGCTGACTGGTGATACAATTGGCAGAAAACAAAGAAGAACACGCTCTGCCAGGGTGGGGTGTGTGTGTGTGTTGATTCTTAAAAGTTACTCTTTTGCTTTGTTTTTTAACTTTATTCTATTTTCTACCCCGGATCACAGGAAGGTTATAGAAAGCAACCACTCAAAGTTTAGTTAGCATGAATTTTGGTAAATCACTTGTTTAGGGACTTTGCACTTAAAAGACACATCCCTTTCCTCCAATGGTGCTGTTTTTAAATTAGAAAACTTTGTATTGGCTATTTTCTTTTGAAGAACACAATCATTTCTTTGCTGGATTAATTGTGACCCGCCCCCCCCCAAATTGAATGATGCTGAAGATTTGTCTGAAAAAAGATGGGAACAAGAAGTTTATTACTTTGTATTCAAACAGAAATTCTTTTCAGGTAAAGGGAGATTTGATTAGTATTATCTGATATATGTCACAGGGACTTTTACCTGATGAAAGGTGCTCTGGTATTCTCTATATTAAATACTTTTTATGTAGATCAATTATTTTTGCAAGACTTTTTTTTAACCTGAAGTGCTTTAAAACAAAAAGTAATGTACAAAATATATGCATTTTAATGTTAATAATGAAAGATTGGCGAGGGTTCTGTAAGTCAAAATATTAGCACAACTGGATAATCTGGGATGGGAATGCACAGAAATGATGCCCATCCGTATCCCAAATACTTGAGCGGATTATTCACTAATTTTTACTCAGTGTAACATGTTTAGAAAGTTCCCTTGAGTCCAGTTGCAACAAAAAGGAGTCTTTCTTCACTTACATAGTGGGGATGAAGATTCGGGCTGTACTTAAACTAGATGGGAAAGTAAAATCTTATTGGTGGGGCCTTGTTGTAACATACCAGAGTGTACCTGATCTCTGTTCATATGGGAGTGGTAGTTGTTAAACGGCCCCATTGCTTCTCCCCAAAATTACATCTCTTGAGCTGTATTCTAAGAAAACCGCTTCAATGAGAGATGAGATGAAATGAGCATTCTTACTGCTGATAGGGGTGTTAATTGCTACAATCCTTCTGAAGAGCATTTTGTTATTTTTTTCCAAAAAAACTTTATTAAAGGCCTTTGATATGCCAGGTACCAGTTTTGAGTTTGGGGAATACAACAGTGGACAGCGAGAAAAAGGCATCATGGAACTTACATTCTAGTGATGAAGACAGAATAAATGAGGTAACAAATAAAAGGGTGTTGACACTGTAAAGAAACCACACCAGGTTTGCTGGAAAGGCCCAGGTGAGGGAAAGGGGTGCTGTTTGGGTGGTCTCATGCGGGGACATCTGAGTTGAGCTCTGAGGAGAGAGAAGCAGCGGCTGTCAGGCCAGATCTGTGATCCAGGCCTTCCAGGCAGAGAGGGGAGAGATAACACGAGGGTCCTGAGGTGGAATGCGTGGATTCCAGGGCAGAAGAGAAAGCCAGTGTGCTGCAGCCTGAGAGGTCAGAGAGTAAGGCTGATAATGGAGCATTTGGGGCCTGGGGTGCCAGGGCAGAGCTCTTCTTTTATTCCCAGTACAGTGGGGAGCTATCGGGTTTAAGTTGGGGGGGGCATGATGTGATCTGCATTTAAGACTATTTTGTCTACTATGAGGAGCACTTTTATAGGGGGTTAAAGTACTTACCAGGAAACTCAAAACATTCGTATCCTTTGGAATCCCACTCCTGGGACTTTGCCGTAACAGTGATCTGAGCTTGAAAGGGTGACAATGTTTTGGACAGTCTGGCAACCAGTCACCCTTGGTCCGGAGATGGCCACCTGTTTTCTTTGAGGAATCACACCATCCTTTCAGACATTTCTTATCCTTAGGGTGGGCTGACCCTACAGATGGGTACATACCTGGCCTGGCAAACTCATTCATTAACTCACTTGATAAATATTAGATGCTGGAGAGAGCTGCCAATGAAACTGCCAGCCCTCGTGGTTCCCATGGAAGGAGACAAACAATTCACACATATACCACGTGAATATATAACAGAGCATCAGGTAGTCATAAGTCTACAAAGAGAAACAGGGAGAGAGACTAGAGAGTGAAGAGGTGATCAGGGCAGTCCCTGAGTAGGGCCTGAAGGAAGTGAGAGGGCAGCAAGCCATGGGGACATTGGGGGAAGAGTGAGCAAGGCAGAGGGGACAAGAGCAGTGGCCCTGGATGAAGGGCAGACTGGTGGGTTCAAGAAACAGCAAAGGGTCCAGGTGTGCAGAGTGAGGGCAGTGGAGGAGTCAGATGGGAGAGGTGGGAAAGGGAGCAGGGGGTCCTATAGGCCAATCGGAACATTCCCTTGTCCTGGCCCCAGTGACAGGCTCAGAGTTACATGTTTGACCCCAGTCATATCAGTGAGCTTCAACTGTGGGAGTTCTGCTGGAAATACTAGGACAGAGCTGCTGTTCTTATGGGAAGAGGTAAAGGAGCAGGCGTGAGAATGAAATCAGCACAAAGGGAAGCTGGTCCAGGAGATGGAAGATGGATTCCTGAAGACACTGCTGAGCCCCTAAGTCCAGCCATGCCTGAAGCCAATCTCTACCCCGAGCTTTTTAATTACCCAAGCTAATACAGTTCCTCTTTTGCTTAAGCCAGGGTGAATTGATTTCTTGTGACTTACAACCTAAAGTCTTTGTCTAATACAGCAATATTGGAAAAGTTTTATGTATAAAGATGTGAATTGCAGAATTGTTTATGATTGCAAAATACTGGAAGCAACTTGAATGTCCCAAAATGGTTATAAAGGAGTAGTATGCATTCATTAAGACTGATGCTACAAAACTTAAGAGTAACGTGTTTTAAAGAAAAAAGTAGAAACTCTGTTTGCAGCACGATCTCAATTATGTAAATACATTCTCATAAAGCAAAATCAACAAAATGTAGATTGACGTAAAAACAAATGCAAATGGTGGGATTTTTAAAACTCATGTTTATATTTTCTTTACTTTTTTGTCTTCTAATTTTTCTCTAGAGTGTATTTCTTTATAATACAATACTGAGGAAAAAACTTATTAAAAAATTTTTTAAAGGTAACACAGGAGGAAATTGGAAACAAATGTCCTCATACATATAAAGTGCCTTAAGTTTCAAATGTCAGAAAGCACATAAGCCACTGCTACGCCCCCATGCATAAGGACATGTACTTTTTACCATATTTGCCATCAAGCTTTTTCATTAGTATGAGCATAATGAGATCTCTCTAGTGATAAAGCAAAAATTGGTTCATTTTGGAAGTGCTGAAATTCTGAGACCACTAGTGCACAGGTATAGCAAACTGTCAGGGTGTCTGTTATCCCAGATGATCAATGAGCTAACGTCACCCCCCTACTAAAAGCAGTTTATCCTGAGGGTCAGGCTGTATACTAAAAACATCAGCAAACTGATAACTACATATAAACTATTGCTTTATAAAAAGGTCTATGTGTTCTGCAAAGGCTTTTGAAATAAACAGCTCACTATTTTGCCAGTCATGCTGCTAAAAGGACACATACGTAGCCAAGGGTGTGTGTGGAATCACAGGAAAATTACACTGGCTGCTACCACCGCCATGCCCACATTATTATAATTCAGTCTTGAATCACTTTAATAAACAATTTAAACATTTTGGTATCCTTAGCCACAAGTTGTTTAATTCTAAGTGCTATTTAGCAATTTTCTGGAATATCAGATAAGAATTTAGTAAGATTTATTCTTGGGTCAGATTAATTAGAATGACACTTGCAAAATTATTGACTACTCCATTTCTGATGAGTTTTTAGAACTCAACCTCATTTTTTAGTTCAGCTGTTTTGAATTACATAAAGACAAAAATATGGCAAGGATTTTATAGCAGGAAAAGGATTTGTTTTTGTTTTTCAACATTTCTGTAATTCAGGCAGCTGAAGAAATCTTTGATCTCGAAGGCTTAGAAATTCAAAGCCCCCTCAAGGCACTTTTTTTTTTTTTTAAGTAAGAAAAAGTAAAAACAGTATTTGTAATGGAAAATTTTGGTGCTGTTAAGTATATAACGGCTTTTACTTGTCTGCAGTTCATCTCATGGACTTGATTTTGGCCAAGTCTAAGTGTTAGGTGTGATACAGCATCACCTGCTTGGAGATTTGCTAGTGTTACTGATATTCTAGAGTGATGGAAAAACAACTGGCACTGATGCAGAATTAGAGTGACTAGTCACAGAAGTCCCATCTGGGGGAAAAAAAAGTCCATCTGACACATAGTTAAGAGTCAAAACAAAATGCATTACAAAATCCATAAATGGAATTGTAAGCCCATCACTAGTTTCATCAGAATGCTCGGGAGTCACAAATTTGGAGGATTTGGAAGGGACTCAACAGGCCAATATCCCTTCTATTGCCTACTTCTAAAGTTTTATTAGAAGTCTTGTAAGTTTCCACATCCATTACTTTTTTCAGAGGGTGTGAAGGACTTTCTTCCTGAAGCACACTGGGCCTTTAAAGTGCTATTAAAACTACGGTCACCATCTGTCCTAGGTGGTAAATATTATGTCCTGTCACTTGGATAGATATCTCAATTTGAAAACCTGAACCTTTTTCTTCCAACCTGGACACAAAACACAGGTCTCCTTCCTGAGCCTCTTCTGGACACCAAGACCTACACTGGGACAGAATGTCTTGAGGAGAGGAGTAAGAACTGGTCAGTCTGGAGCAGAGAATGTCAAGACTTGATTTATCCTGGAAGTACAGCTCTCTTATAAAGACCTAGGGACTTTTGAATTGCCTCCAAGCCTGTACAAGCTGCTCTCTCTGCCTAGTGAGCCTCCGCCGGCCTATCTGCTCCCTGCCATTCTTCAGGACTCAGTACCTGGGATCCCTCCCTCGACGAGCCTTCACTGGAAACTTCCTCACACTGTGTTCTAACTGCTTACTTCCTGGGTGTCTCCTATCTCCTCCTTGGACTGGAATTTGCTCTCGGCCAGGGATTAGATCACACTCCTCATCTCCCCCCGAAACAGTGTTTCATGCATAACTGATGCTCAATAAGTATGTTCAGAATCGGTAACCAAAAATAACCCACCTACAATTATACTACGAGGTATTTAAACTCTCTCAGGACTAAAAATATTGTTAAACATTGGCATTTGTCTTTTGACTGTTTCTACTCTTTTTCAAAGACTGTTACCTTTTTTGAAAAAAATAAACTTTTCCTCTTTATTTTCTGAGTTGAGGGTAGAAGGGCATGATAGAAGTAGACTGGCAAAAATGATGTGGGTGTCAAACAGGAAAAGGAAAGCCCCAAGTGGTGGTGCGCCTTCAGTGGCAGTGTCCGTGATGAGTGGCAGCTGGCTTGGGTGACACACCTTGGTCATGAGCGTGCCAAGCTGCTGGCAGTTGGCGAGGCCCAGCCCTGAGCTGAGCAGTGTGGATTTGACCCGAGGAGTGATGAGAAACCACTCTCTCGAGTCGTAAGTACTGCGGAAGTCATGGTATCCACTTTGGAAACCTTTACACTTGAATCCTCATTTGTTGGGCGATTTATGTGGTTCAATGAGAAAACTGCACCATCACATGGCTCCGCCACGTGTAAACCCAGTTAGGTAATAACATGATGCCCTTTGTGATCAAAGTCACAGGTTTGCTCTCTGTGCTTGGCTTTGTTCCTGGCTACAGAGCATATTCCTGACCCTCGTGAACAAGGCACGAAGTTAGAAATAGTTCAGCAGCATAAATCTATCAATCACCACAATGAGAAAAATCTAGCTTAGTTTCCTTCTGCTGGTCAGTCAGTGTTGCACCTAGTTCTGCTTCCATGCAGCTGCAGACACTGGGAAGTGTTTGGAGGATTTTTTTAAATTCATGTTTTTTTAAAATTTCATGCCTGATAAAGAAAAATAAATGGGTATAAACAAAATAAATCGCTATTTGTCAATTATACCTCAATAAAGCTAAATAAAATAAAATAAAATAAAAAAATAAAATAGACCAAATCCCTCCTGTGTAAAACCAGTCAATTGTTTCCCATTGCACATAGGCTATAAGCCAGACTCTTGAATGCCATGTCCCAAGGAGGGCCCTGTGGGATCCAGTCCCAGCCCTCCACTATCCTCTGCACTCACCCCTTTCCTTGGGGACCCTGACTGAAGCTCTCTCCTTGGTTGGGCTTTGAAACCTTCTGATGTCTCTGTGACACCCTCTCCCTTCCCCCATTCTTGCCAGTTAATTCCTCCAACATCCTTTGTCTCTACTTCAATGTCACTACCTCAGAGAAGGTTCTCGACCTGCCCAAACCTAAGTTAGGTATCTTCCTTGCACATAAGTAAACCTCCTTATTTTTCCTTTATAGCATGTAACACACTTTATAATGACACATTTTGGGGCATATTTACCCATCTAATATCACATTATTCTATAAGTTCCATGAAGTCAAGGATTCTAGTTTACTCAGATTCACATTTAAAGATATCAATGATTTAGAATGACAGCATGATGCCTTCTGTGATGAAAAACAATTACCATGATACCAGATATAAAAGCGTATGTAAAAGAAGATAATTTTTATGGGTAAGATACCTCTTATCTTTTACTTCATTTAAAATACCTTACTGGTTTTGTTGAGTTTCTGATGGGCTGGTGTCTTAAAGGTATTATCAGCCTTCTGCAGTAACCATCTGGCATTGTTTGATTTTCTGCCCGCTCCTCCTAGAAGTAGTGAGGTTTTTTTTTAATTAAAAAAAGTTAAAATATTTTTAAAATGTGCAACATGAAGGGTTGCGGTTCTCAAACTTTATTGTGCATCAGAATCACCTGGAAGGCTTGTTAGATTTCTGGGTCCCATTCTCCGAGTGTCTGCGGCAGGGCCTGAGAATGTGTGCTTCTAACAAGTTCTTGGGTGATGCTCATGCATCACCTTGGTCCAAGGTTCCAACTTTGAAAACCACTGTCCTGAGATGTCACAAAACCATGGTTTTTAATCACTGAATTAGCTTAGTAACTCATTTGTAAAGGACAGACGTTTAAGAAATCATTCAAGCCATCACCATTCTATGTATCAAACTGGTGAGCAAACTTTAGAAAACCACTGTTTCAGAACAATCAGGAGGTAATGAATCATTATGCAAATCTGGGAAGATGTTAGCACATCCTGATTGCAAGGTCGTTGGCTCCGCAAACGTTTCTGAAGGCCCTGCTGTGAAGTGTGTGGCCAGCTCTGAGGGGCCTGATGGGAACACAGGCTGCAGGCCACCCGCTCCTTCAGCAGTGATTCTGGGATCTACTCCCGCACCTCCCCACCCCCACTGAGAAACAGGGTAAACAAGTCGCTCGCTGCCCCTGCCCTCAGGGAGCTCATGCTCTTTGGAGGGGGAGAAAGACCTTAAACAAATCAACAGGATATTACAGACGGTGGTAACTGCTATGAGAGAATACGAGCGTGCTATGATAGAATAGTGGGGCAGGGTGAGAGTTGGGGTGCTACGTAAGATTGGGTGACGTGGAGGGGCTCTTGGAAGAGGGGACATCGAAGTTGATGTGAGAGTGGGCCAGTCTTCTGATGAGAGGTGAGAAGGGTATTTCAGGCAGAGACCAGCAGGTTCAAAGGGCTTAAGTGAGAACCAAGGTTGGCAAGTCCTGTGAAGAGAAAGACCCATGTCGCCAGTGAGATAAGTACCAGGAAGAGGAGGGCAAGGAACTTGGGAGAGGGTGGCAGGGGTTTCGATTTTAAGTGGGGCTGGAAGCTACTGGATAATTTTGAGCAAGAGTGACATGATCTGATGGACATGTTAAAAAGATGGCTCTGGCTCTCATGTGGAGGATGGATTAGAGTAAAAGTGGAAGCAGAGAGACCTGGGAGGAGGCTGCAGCTGAGAGCACAGAGCTTGGTTTAATCAAGGGAGATGCAAAAGCACTCTGATTTGTAATGTAGTGTAGAAAGATGAGCAACTGTCACAATACTAGTCCTTTCCGACCTGAGTATTCATGTGTTGTTCAAAAATGCACATAAATACCAACAGTTCTAACGTGAGGCTGACGGGGGGGTGGATTAGCCTGAACTGTGGGATCAACGGTGCAAATCCTGATCCCCTTTATTAACTGGTAGCCTTAGTCAAGCTATCTTGCCTTTCTACTTTCATTTTTTTCACTGTAGAGTGGAAAAATAAGAATACATACCTCAGAAAGATGTTGTGAGGCTTCAATGGGATAATCTGTGGATAGAACTTAGCCCAAAGGAGTGCTTTATCATGTTAGCTACGTATTAGTCACTCCAATCTTTGCTTTCTTCTTCTATAAAGGTTTGTAAAAGCTTTGTCCAGTTATAGTGGGATGAAGTATGAAAAGCCTTAGTCTCACAACATGTGGCGCCCAGAGGAGCTCACTACGTAAGAGCCTCTAAGTGAAGAGACTCTCAGGGCTGGAGACACTGTTGACGGCACCATGGCTGATGTTAGAGTAGAAGAAGACAGAAAGTGTTTCACGTTTTATGGGTCAGATTTACAATTATACTCCGAGAATATAAAACAAAATTTTCTACAGTCAATTACATGTACTCCAAAGGCTTAACATTTCAATGTACCCTCCTCCCCCTCACACAAAAAGAAATACCTCTTCACCCTCATCACCAATCCAGACCGTCACTCTGCATCTGTATGGACAGAAAACATAAATGTTGCAGAATTTCCTGTTTTGAGTTAGTGTCTTCTACTTCCCTGGGTTTCTGCTGCTGAATTCAAAATCTATAATTATCATCAAGGATGAAAACCAAAACAAAGCCAAGATGAAAGTGATTGCTTTGAAGCTGAGTAGAGAGACTGGAGAAGATAGTCCTCATCACTGAACTCTACATCCAATTCAGTTAAATGGAAAGACATTCCCTAGTAAATGGCCAAAAATTCCAGAAAACAAGGATTTTGTCTCTATTCTTTATTTATTCAAAAAAAAATAAATTTATTTTATTTATTTATTATTTTTGGCTGCATGGGGTCTTCGTTGCTGCGCATGGGCTTTCTCTAGTTGCGGCAAGTGGGGGCTACTCTTTGTTGCAGTGTGAGGGCTTCTCATTGCTGTGGCTTCTCTTGTTGCAGAGCATGGGCTCTAGGTGCACAGGCTTCAGTAGTTGTGGCACATGGGCTTCAGTAGTTGTGGCTCGCGGGCTCTAGAGTGCAGACTCAGTAGTTGTGGCGCACGGGCTTAGTTGCCCCGCGGCATGTGGGATCTTCCTGGACCAGGGCTCGAACCAGTGTCCCCTGCATTGGCAGGCAGATTCTTAACCACTGCAGCACCAGGGAAGCCCTCTATTTTTAGATAACTAATACCATGCCCTAGTGCAGCAAGAAATCTCAAATACATTTCACTGAATGAGTGGATGAGTAAATGAATATATATTCACATAGGATGTCTATTGAAACCACTACCCAAACTTGTCTGTCATCCTTGCTGCTTCTTCAAAGAGTCCTGCTATAGACTGTTTGTGTCTGCTCCCCCCACCCCCTCCTAATTCATATGGTGAAAACTAATCTCCTATGTGATGATGTTTGGGGGTGGGGCCTTTGGGAGGTGATTAGGGATAAGTGCCCTTATGACAGAGGCCCCATAGAGATCCCTGGTGCCTTTCCCGCCATGTGAGGACACAGTGAAAAAGAGAGCCCCTTACCAGACACCAAATGTGCCAGTGCCCTGATCTTGCAATTCCCAGACTCCAGAACTGCGAGAAATAAATGTTTGTTGTTTATAAGCCACCCAGTCTATGGTATTTTTGCTACAGCAGCCAGAATGGACTAAGACAAGTCCCTCCTCCCCATGGCCACATGCAATACTCTTGAGAGTTGAATTGCTGTTCTTTTCATAGTAGATTCTGCCGGAGGTAGGAAAACCAATAATCACCAAAGAAGGGGAGTTCATAAACCATCTCTCACATCCCTCAAACAGTGGTTCCTAACCTACACGTGTATCAGAATCAACTGAGAAGTTTCTCTAAGTACCCAAGGACAGACCCCAGCCCAGATTTATTGATTCAGAGTTTTAGGTGATTGTGATGCACATCTCTGGTTTAGAACTATTGTTTTAGAATCTCAGAGGTTGCCAGGGATACGAGAATAGCACCTGGTATGTTTGCCCAAACTCCTCCTGCATCCTAGACAAATATCACTAATTGGTTGCTATACTCTTACTCACTGAGTATGTATTCACTCAAAATCCTTTTCTTAAAAAAGCTTTTTAAAAAAATTGTAGTAAAATTACATGACATAAAATTTACCATTTTTTTTTAAACTTTTTTTCTTTTTTTTTTAAATTTTATAGCTACTTTATTTATTTATTTCTTTATTTTTGGCTGTGTTGGGTCTTCGGTTCGCGCGAGGGCTTTCTCCGGTTACGGCAAGTGGGGGCCACTCTTCATCGCGGTGCGGGGACCGCTCTTCATCGCGGTGCGCGGGCCTCTCACTATCGCGGCCCCTCCCGTTGCGGGGCACAGGCTCCAGACGCGCAGGCTCAGTAGTTGTGGCTCACGGGCCCAGCTGCTCCGTGGCATGCGGGATCTTCCCAGACCAGGGCTCGAACCCGTGTCCCCTGCATTAGCAGGCAGACTCTCAACCACTGCGCCACCAGGGAAGCCCCAAAATTTACCATTTTTTATGTGTATAGTTCAGAGGCATTAAGTACACTCACACTGTTGTGCAACTATCACCATCCATCTTCAGAACTTTCTCATCTTCCCCAGCTGAAACCCATTGAACGCTAATTCCCCATTTTCCCCTCCCCCAAGCCCCTGGCAACCACCACTCTATTTTCTGTTTCCATGAGTTTGACTATTCTAGGTACCTCAAATAAGTGGAATCATACAGTAGTCATCCTTTTGTGACTGGCTTATTTCACTTGGCATAATGTCTTCAAGATTTATCCATGTTGTAGCAGGTGTCAGAATTTCCTTCCTTTTTAAGGCTGAATAATCCACTGTATGTATAGACCACATTTTATCCATTCATCCATCAGTGGACACTTGGATTGCTTCCACCTTTTGGTTGTGAATAATGCTGTCAAAAACTTGGGTGTAGAAATAACTGTTCGAGTCCCTGCTTTCACTTCTTTTGGGTATATATCCAGAAGTGGAATTGCTAAATCATGTGGTAATTTTACGTTTAATTTTTTTAAGAACTGCCATACCATTTTCCACAGAGGCTGCACTATTTTACTTCCTACCAGCAATGTATAAAGGTTTCAAAGTCTTCACATCCTTGTCAACACTTGTTATTTTCTGCTTTCTTCGGATAGTATCCACTCAAATCAGTGTGTCAGAATCCTTACCTGAGTGCTTTATGAGCCATTATCAATTGATCAGAGTTGACAAATGAGATGAAAGCCACTTGTTATTCCTAAACTGTGATCGTGAGATTTCTATACTTTTCAAAGTGAAATGACTGAGGAATTTACCATGTGGGGATAGTCACAGTGTTATTGGTGCCATCTGTATACATGGCCCGCTGTTTGAAATGGGGGAGAGGAGGAGGACACCAGGAGAAAGGACACCAGGCCTGCCATATGCAAATTGGCCAGGTGATGGAGGTTAGGCCTGAGAAAGACTCTGCATACAACAGCAACTGGGGGACATTCTGAGATCAGCCCCAGGCAAACCATCAAATCCAAGAACTGGGGGATAAGGGGGTGTGAGGGCTGTCCCCATATCCTGGCTTAAGTGGTAAGAGGATTTCTTTTCCTCTTCTTTATTCTGTTTTCTTCCCTCTACTCTTTACTTCTTTATTGGCTATGAATCCATGCTTTGAAATATCCATGTTTCATAAAAAAGGGGGAACGGAATATATGTACACTAAATATACATTATTTGCTTGCATGTGGATGAAATATCTCTGGAAGTATACATGTAAACCAAGAACAGTGGTTGTCTCTGGGAGGGGAACTGGGAATCTAGGAGACAGGATGGGAGAAGACTTTTCTTTTTATATATCCTTTCATATGTTTTTATTAAAATTTTGACTGTGGAAATATATTCCATCCTCTTTCCAATGTGCATTTCTGAGGTGCTGAGACCAGAAAGTTCCAACTCCTTCCCAGACTCCCTTGAAGCTGGGGATCAAGAATAAGGTTCTGCCAATTGCATGTGCTTTCATGAGCTGTAAGAGTAAAAGATGGAAGTGGGTGAATACCATCTTCCTGCTGCTTTAGGCTGCGGTTGTTGACAAGCAAAGTCATGGGCGTTGATAGGCAACTGTGGTGTAGGTGGTGACAGCTGAACACTTTGTTCTAGTGCCCAGTCGCCAGCTTCCTGGGTGCTGCCATGAGGTAGTCATGGTGGTAAGTTACCTCCTGATCCTACGTGCTGATCCCTGGATCGAAGCTACATGTGCTGTTTTTGACTTCAATACCTTCAGTAGCAGCCTCCCAGCTCCCTGAATTCCTGCTAAAGGCAGAGGCTGTAGCTCCCCTGGCAGGCGGGTATTGGAAATTGCTGGAGCATTCTGGAAGTCGTGCCTAGAGACCCACCAGGAGTTCATTCCCCTCATCCTTCCAAAAGATTCTGTAAGCACTGCTTCTTATTATTCCATTCTGCTTAAAATACCTATTGTGGTTTCTATTTCCTGCAATGGAATTGAAATGGAATATTAAACATTTAAATAAAAATTAGAAATGAAAGTCATCACTAAAAAAAAAAAAAAAATCAATTCTCAAAAAAGAGTAGTAGTGCTACCAAAGATTCTTGGGCTTTATCTTTTTTAAAAACCCTTACTATCTTGGTAAATCAACTACTTAATGAGTACCTATTGGCTTAATAGATGAGGTAATTTAACAGTTACCTTGTCAGATTAGAAATAAATGTCTATACGAATATGTGAAAAGGTCTGTGTGTGTGTGTGTGTGTGTGTGTGTGTATAAAGAGACAAGACACAATTTGTGTTTCCAATAAAATCCTGGCAGTAGAAGACATATCCAAACATTTCTTGTTCTTCGTTTTTATTTAACTCAAAAGAGCTAATAACAAAAACATTTAAAAAATATCTCCAACACTTGACTATTCAGTCATTTTTGGTTGATGACACTTGATTATTTAGTTCTTGCTTATTTCCAGCATGTAGTAACACATCTATCATAAATAAATCTCTAAGAGTCTGCAGCAAGCTTTAAACCTGTATATTTAGATCCTAATCAACAACCATGATTTAATTATTAGTTTTATATCTAAATATTTTTCTCCCACACAGAAGCTTATTAACTAATAACCATAAATAGGCTAGCTATTAACTGGTTTTCAAGGAAATGTCCAAATATGGCGCATATATACAGGCTGCATATATGCTTTTATCCTTTACTACTCAAAATCTGAATGTCTGTAAGATATACAGTGGAGTTATATCATAAACACATTTAATTTAATTCAGTACATGAGATCAGTGAAAAGGAAATGATAAGGAATAAGGAAAATAACAATCAATCTGGCAATTATACCACCTATTCAATGAATGGATGCCCTCGAGTAAACCAAAAGATGAGTGTTGTCAATCTGGTGTTCCCTCAGTTATCTTGCAAGGCTAAGTATCATTCTAGTGTTCAAAGTTATGTGTTTTTTTTCTACAAAATAGCCCCTAAACACCAACAACTTCAACGGAAGAAACAGTTACCTCTTCCAACACCGGAGGAAAAACTGGCTGTCGTGGATGGAGATTTCCAATATAGCACCATTCTAAAGGGCTTTCAAGGATAATCTGGAGACCCCATTTTACCTTATGTGCCGACATTAGAAGCTAACCCCTGGATATGACGCAGCTCCACTGTAATGTAAATTAAAATGCCATGATTTTAAAAGTGCCCTAGTTTTGTCAGTATAATTTCACTTCCAGTTTAGTGCCTTCCTCACATTTAGCACAGTGTGTTTCCGTGATGCTCTCCTGGTGCCAGCACTTCAGAACGTTACCCATCACTGGCTGAGAAAAATCTCATGATGAAAAGATTAGTGCGTCATAAAATCTGCACGAAAAAGCGACCAAAGTTGATCAGTCTCACTGTGATTCGGGATAAGATTTTCAATTAGCAAATGGTGTGACTGAAGCAGAGAGTAACTGTTTTGCTACGCTCGGAGCTCCCAAAGATCTTCTTTAGCTTTCTTTTCCTGGGTTTCTAAATCGGCAGCTACATTCTACTTCTTAAACACTTGGCCTTAACCTCAGCACCGCCCCGGTTCAGTTTCTATTTTTAAAAGCACCATTCTAATGGAAATGTCCCTGCTCTGAATTAAGCTGCGGCTGTGAATTTTACCACTAGCGAGAGCCATTACGTCATAGAGTTTAGGTTAATTTGGTAGGTATCGATTTCCTTGACTACGACTTCGAAACTTGCTTCAGCTTCTTCTAGCCATGGAGGATTTCTACCTGGGCTGTAGATGAGGGTAAAATATCCCATGGAGAACTCCTTCAATAACCACATTTGGAAAATCTGAAAAACAAAAGTAAAACTGCTTTTCTTATGTACATCAATAAAACACACGTGCATCTCGTAGAACGTAACAAGGTAAGGCCTAGGCATAACTCAGGGATCTGCATCCCCATACAGTTTGCCCTTGTTCTGGACGTGCCATCAGTCATGCTGCTTCGGCCTCGAGCCGCTTGAGTGTACCACCAGGCGCTGCAGGAATGCACGGCCAGATTTGTAGCTTATTGATTTAAGGGATGTTCTAATGGTTACTGCTGCTAGGCCCCAGCTCTTTATCTGAATGTCTTCTCCCAAGGAAGATGGATTACACTGGCAATTCAATTTCTAACAAAATCTCAATATACTTGAAGGAATTCCAAGATTTCTACTGGGAATACATTGCTGCAGCTTTTCCGTTGTGGTTTACAGTGGCGTTCAGTCCAAGTTGTCTTGAGTATGCTTGTTCTATTATACTAGCTTCTAGAGAGCAGGAGGACAGGGGCCTGCCTTCCTAACGTAAAAGGGCCGATTCCTGACAAAAGCCGCACTTGCCAAACTTGAAAAGATCAGCTATGTTTTTATAGGAAATGCAAAGGAGATTCAGAGGTGTATGTTACGTTGTATCTCAGTTTAGTTATCACAGCAGGTAAAATAGGAACAGACACCTTGAACAGGAGAACCAATCTATCACACGGTTCAGAATTTTCATTTATAAACTTCAGTCCGCACATAATTATATCTAGGATTTAAATAAATATAGTTATTATATGAGGAAATTAAGTGGCCCAATACTTTGAGCTTCCAAATAACATGTTCACTGATGGATTCAACCTCTACAGAGTACCTACTACATAAAACCACTTACAAGGGGATTGGACCTCATCAGGCTTTTGGAGGAGAGGGCTCAGGAGAGGGAGCTGACCAGGTGGAAAGTCTGTGGCAGGCGGGAGCCTGAGGCTGCTAAGTGTAGCAAGAGGAGTGGCCGTAAGGGCAGGGGAGGCAATTCAAGCCTGGTAAGAATGGACAGGAATTCTGGCTTTATCTGGAAAGCAATGAGAAGCTACTGAGGGATTTCAAGCAGAGTGAGACAGCAACGATTTGTTTTGAAAAGATGACTGTCGCTGCCATTCAGAGAGCGACTGGAGCGAGTTCAGAGTGGTGATGGATTCGATGGTACTAGTGAGGGATTTCGTAACACTACCTACTTAGCAGGCTGCTGCAAAAATTGATGAATGAAACAAAGTGCTTGGACCTGAACTTGGCACATGGTAAGTACCAGCTATTATCCCATACCAAGCACTGCCTAATTACTGGGAATATAAGTAAGTAACAAGTGTCTGCCACAGAACTTACATGCTAGTCAGGGAGACAGTGAATAAACAAACAAAATGTGTTTTTAAAATATCTCCAATACGCAAGTACTCAATTACTTTTGGTGGACGACACTCACTGGATTTCTTAATGTTTGCTTTTACCCAACATGAAGTCACGTAATTTTTAATAAAACATATCTTTAAAAGTTTGCAGTGGACTTATACCTACATACTGAGATCCTGATCAAAAGCAATGACTCAGCTAAGTTGATTTTAATTCTAAACACGTTTCTCACACGCAGACGTGTATTGATACCAATAGCCATAAATGAAGCTGTTGATTAATTTTCAATAAAATGCCCAAATTAGACATATTACATGCATCAGCATATACGCATTTATCCTTTACCACTCAAAATATAAGAGTCTGCTTAAGGTTAGTGAAATTATATCATAAGCTTATTTAGTGTAAACATTTTGATTCAAATCAGTAAGTTCAGCAAAAAGGGCAAAAAGGAAAATAACACTAAATACTTTGGGTAATTCTACAGCACTCTAATAGGTCAAGCAGTGGTTTAAAGGCAAGGAGAAAAAATAAAGCAGGGCACGGGGCCAGAGACTGACAGGGGACGGGAAGGTAAAGGAGGACCGTTGTGCAAAGATGCCATTTGAGTGAAGTGCTGTAGCAGCCAGCTGTGAGGGTGTCTGGAGGAAGAGCAGTCCCACAGAGGGAACAGAGCATGCCCAGGCCCTGTGCCCACCGTCCAGCAAGCGCTAAGCATATGCTAGATGCTGGAGATTTAGAGGGTGAAGGCAACAGGAAGAGAGAGAGAGAGGAGGCAACACAATTTGTGATCATTGTTCTAAAGGAAGCAAATAGGGCGCTCTGAGAAAAGTGAATGGAATAGAGCTATTTTATAATGAGGTCCACCAACTAGTAACTGATGAGATAATCAGAGGTCTTTTTTTTTTTTTTCTCAGCTGTTAGAGTTTACTCCACTCTAAACTGGATTTTGGCTTCATTACATGTATCATTTGATACAATGTCCATCACTGCTTAAATTACTCAGAAAACCGCCCTTGCCTTTGTTTCCCTTTGAGAGGTGATGAGGAATGTGATTTGGGAAAGGTTTTGTTGTTATTTTTGTTGGTTTTCATTTATTTTTATAAACATTTATTGTGAAGCTTAAAAAAAAAAGTAAGGGGGTGGAGGGGCTCTTGGAGGCTACTTGAAAGGAGAGCCAGCAAAGGCTCCCTGAAGCTGCACCTGAAAGAGGAGAGGGCCAACAATGTGTGAGGACAAGAGGGTTCGAGGAGGAGGAAACAGCAAGTGCCCTGCGGGGAAAGAGTTCAGCGCATCTGAGGCCCAGAAAGAACTGCAGTGTGACTGCACCAGAGTGTGTGAGGGGGTCCCGGCAGACACGTGGGCCAGGGCCAGCCCACGGGGGACCTTGTCAACCACAGTGAGAGTCTGGGGCTCACAGAGAGGGTGGGGATGGAAAAATAGTATTGTGACTCAGCTGTATACTCAAGGCCATCAAGGCCACAGCAAGGAGACTGTTCCAAAGAAAGTAAAATGAGAAGAGCAGAGGGTCTAGGTCAGCCTTCAGGAGAGCTGCCAGAGCCTGGAAGAAAAGCAGAAAGGTGGGAAAGCCAAGGGGAGATGGTGTTTGAAGGAGGGGAAAGTGGTCACCAGTGGCTAAAGTTAATGAGAGGTCAAGGAGGAGGAATGACAAAAGTCCACGGAGTTTAGCCACCTTGCAGTCGCTGGGGACCTGAGCCAAAGTTATTTTGAATTCCCCAGAAAACTCAAAACGAAAGCCAAAAAGCATATGCTAAGAGAATTATGTTTTATTTTTAGCATTTTGTAAGAGGATAGTGTTTAACTGTCAGAATTTTAAAGACAGACACTCCTCTGATTTTTATGGGTGTCAGTGTATCTGTGAAGGTACTTCCAGATTCTGTATCTGGAACAGAAACCTCAACATTTTGTTAAGAGGCCTTATAACACGAACATGTGATGCAAGTAAAACTTATCTTTAAATTAAATGCTAAAGAGTTGCAAGAATGTATCACTAGTATAATACTTCTAAGTCAATAGGAATCTGATTTATGAGATGGGCTCAGCCAAAGTTCCACGAAAGGAGATGTAGCGGCTGGCTCTCTCATACCTCGTTCCGTCCTTTACATCAAATTCATGATTGACCTTTACTCTCAAGGAGGAATCCCCTTTCTGTGCAAGTTGTTCAGCTACATCAATATTCTACCAATGATCCATACTTCTTATTCTTTCTAACTCCAGACATTCGCCCCTGAGGCTCTTTCCCAGAAAGTTCCTCCCATTCTTCATGGTCAAGCCAAGTGCATAGCACATGCTGCTTAAGAAGCTGGATGAATCAGATTTAAGGATCATAAAATATCTGCCCTCTTCCAGAAAGCACCCTGGCTACTCCAGTCCACAGTGATCGTTCTACTCTCTACACTTTTATAGGAATTTCAGTCAAATGCTTAAAATATCTGAGTAGAAACAATACCTGGAGAAAGTACTTGTGGAACCATTTTTAAAAGCTAGTAAGAATACTTCATAAAACACTGCCCCATACGGAGTGAAGTAAGTCAGAAAGAGAAAAACAAATATCATATATTAACGCATATATGTGGAACCTAGAAAAATGGTACAGATGAACCGGTTTGCAGAGCAGAAATTGAGATGCAGATGTAGAGAACAAACGTATGGACACCAAGGGGGGAAAGCGGCGGTGGGTGGAGGTGGTGGTGTGATGAATTGGGAGGTTGGGATTGACATGTATACACTAATGTGTATAAAATTGATGACTAATAAGAACCTGATGTATAAAAAAAAAAAAAAAAAAAAGAAGTTCATTTGGTTGAAAAAAAAAACCACTGCCCACTTAATCTAGACTAGGTTACATCATGAATATTTGTTAAATGTAACATCTTGTTAACATAATATGAACTAACACACCAGGCATATTTGTTACACATGGGAAGCAAATGTTAAAGAAAGGGGATTATTCCTCACTGAAGGGATTTTATAGAGAAAATACTACGAGACTATCTTCGTGTGTGGTCGTATAGCAAAGGCAGCTTTCTTCTAGAATGGTCCCTCAACAGAGTGGGGCTGTGTCCTAGTCGGCCTTCTTTAAACTGATAGCTAAGTGGGTGATCTGAGCACACAAGCATCCCTGCCACAGAGAGCAGTCCCCTCTCTCTTGCTGGTGATAAGGTTTTATTGTCAGAATGTAGGAATGGTGTCCACAGATAATTTATCTATTGCTATTTAGCTGCTATGCTATTTAGTTACTCTCAGAAACAAAGGCTGAAAATTCACTATATGCAAAGAGCACAGAAGGAGAGATTAGGCAAAAAGGGATCCACCCACCAGACCCGTGAGACTGGGCAAATCAGGGACCTCCCTGAGCCCCAGTTTGCTCAGGAGCGAATGATGATACCTGCCCTGCCTATTTCATAAGGTTGTTGAGGAAATTAAATGAGCTAGTGTCTGAGAATGTACTCATGAAGAGCTGCGTATCAGAACACTTTGAGAGGGACTCTGAATAATTTAAATTTCTTGGCACAAAGAAAGGACTCGGGTTAAAATACCGAATTACGTTTACGCTTAAATTAATTCATTATACTTAAAGATACAAATTTTAAAAATGTGTATCTGACTGTCAAAGATGCTGTAATCTAAATGGAAATGGAGATACGCATGCAATGTATATACACAGCTTTTGGAAAGAAGCATTTTAAAAAAGGAGCAGAACCTTGGATTCAAACCCTAGATAAAAACCAGCAGAGGCCAAAATAACACCACCCCCAAAATTAAGGACAATAAATACCTTTCCCTCTTATGACTCTAATTCAAAACAGCCTGGCAAGAGAGAAAGAAAAATTACATTTCCTCCTGAAAGGCCTGCCCCAATTAAAATTCTGAATGTCTCTTACACCAAGAGCACTGGTTTATTGGCAGATTATTAAGCCCTGGACCAATGTCACTCTGTTAGACCTGTATTAAAAACGTGGTTTATGTGGTGCAGGGTCAGATCAGTAAAGAGCTGTTAGCAGATGACAGGTTTGATTACCGCTGGCTGCAGGCAAGACGTATGGATCCCTGAGGAACAGCAGCACCGGCTGGTGGGACAGTTTGCTGGAAAGGTCAAGAACAGGCATGTCAGCATCAGGGGACGATGGTAAACAGAAAACACTACAAACTAGCTTTGAGGGGATCAAACTGCTGTGCGGGGACATCTCAAGGTTTATGTATCTAACGGTGGGGGTGAAAAATAGCAAGCAGAGCTGGAGGAACAAACCAGCAGTGCGCTCATCTTCCAAACATGTCTTTGTGGAATTCGAAGCAGATATACACTCTATACCATAAATCACTGCTGCAAAGTGATTTTTTAAAAAAAATCTTGTAGTACGATTATTGATGAAATGTATTCTTATTACTTGTATGAAATAATGTAGGACTTTATTCCTCTAGCCTTAAATAGAATGGTTACTTCTGTGACTTCCCATCAAATATTTATCATCTTAAAATCAATTTTCTAGCAAAGGTTTTCAAGAAAATCTTGACTTGAAACAATTAGATGATGGTAATTAAATGTTTAACAAAACCTTAGTCCTATTCTTGGCTTGTGTAACTCCTGACTGGTGTTTGTTCTTACCTTGACTCTTCAGATTCTGTCTCATCAAAAGATCTAAATTTTTTTTTAAAAAAGGAAAGAAGACCATAAAAGTTGGGTCAGTATTTATGTCAACAAAGGAAGAAATAGCCAGTATTCTTAGAGCTCTGAATTGGGAGACATTTTGAAAAGAGACTTAGGTATCTTCACAGAGTCACAGCGTGTCTGATGCCTCATCCTAAGGAACCCTAAGGCTGCAATATTCTTGAATTTCAATTTTCCTGGAGATCACTCGGAAATCCTATGGTTTTGCTTTTGGACTTATATAACGGAGAAAAGATTTCACTCATTTCATTCCCACTATCTCTTCTTAAAAAATACACAACCACATATGAAGCCCAACCTCCCAGCAAATGCACCAAGTTGGAACAGGAAGCACTGACTAGGCATATGACTTGGTGTGTGCGGTGTACGATTCTTGTTCTGGGGTGACTGAAAAGTGGCCCCGAGTACACACTGCTGGTGAGGGAGCTGTGACAGGTGTTAGCCTCTCATCCAGCGGATGGCTGGGTTTTAACACAACTTTGGGTGTGGTTGGCTTGAACATCTTGTAGTTAGTGTGGGTCATTCAGGCAGGTCTGGAGGCAGCAAGAACATGGATAGAACCCTCTCCCCAACTTGGATCTGCAGAGAGTTTGTGGTGACGTGGTTCTTTGTAAATAGATTTAACATGTAAGAGATGTTGCCGACTGCCTTCGGAGGCCAGATCAACACAGGTGCCCAGAGCTGGGCAAGTGGCTTGTTTCAGAGTTAATTCTTCAGAAGAACTTTTCCCAGTTGCTGCTGATATCAGATGTCTGGTTTCTCGGTAGAGAGGGATTAGGATCTGCAGCCCCCCATTTAGAAGTCCCTGAGGGAGAGGCAGCAGGACAGTGGGGAAAGAGCTTACGCCAAAGGCCTGGGCTCTGCCAGCTATAAGGCAAGAGATCTTAGGAAAGGCACTTTATTCCTGTGTCTCAGTTTGCTCAACTCTAAAATGAAGCGAGTTGGATAAAATCACTTCTAAGATCATTTACAGCTTTAAAATTATATGAATAAATGTGCCAAGGGGATATAGACTTTGCACAAGTATTCACAAATAAACATTAGTCTCTAAACAAGCTATCTAGATTTATAATTCCCATCATGTAACATCATTCCATATAAAAGTATAATTTAAAAAGTCAATTCTTCAAGTTTAAACCTGAATTAATGAGTGTTGGTCGCTTGGCCACAAGACTCAGGAGCAATTCCTTTGCCTACAAGCAGGGGGCGAGCGAGTGCTGTCCCAAGCCAAAGGAATGGGTGTGGCCAGGTTGGCCCTCCGCACCACCCGTGTTATTTGTTAGGCCAATAAGTGATTGAAAAGTAACTTAAGATACATGTCCAATAGGTAAACAACTCTTACCCACAGCTCTCTGCCTTTGGTAGAGAGGGCAAATGTCGCACATTTAGGAAATCAAGGAACAGTTTGGGAAGTTCTTCATTTTCTAGAATGACAGCCTGTGAAAGCAGAAAACAATTAGAAAGTGAAGTTTGCTAGGCAATCAATCAAATAAACTATTTTGAAAAGTCATAACCATCCATCAAAGTTCTCACCAGCATTATTACCCAAAAGCAAAATTACCCATCTCACCCACCAAGAATTTAGGCCAACACACATGTTATTCAGTGTCAGCAAATGCTCCATTTTATCTATGCTTTCACCCAAGCAGCATTTACGGAGCATCTACTATATATACTTCAGATGCTGACGGGGGGCAAGACAGCCAGGCACCAGGTAGACACAGTTCCTGCCTTCATGGAGGTTCTAATCCAGAATTAGTACTTAAAAAACCTGGGAACATCAATAATACTGCTAAGATAGTTACATCAAGTTTTCCTTATTTAGTGATAAAGTGATCTGAAATTGTGTGTGTGTGTGTGTGTGTGTGTGTGTGTGTGTGTGTGTCTACCTACAAGAAACCACTACTGTTCAGGAAATACTATACATGGCTTTTTTAACTGGAAGATTTAGTCAAGATCCTTCAGCTAACACCTGTTTCAGCAATAGGATCAACTGACATTTATTGCTATTTGGACAGCTCCACTTAAAGGGTCAGTAACAGTTTTGCCACTAAGTGTAAATCAGTGTATATGATGAAAAAAAAAAATCTATAGAGTTCTTCCATTTAGGGAGCTCTGCTAAATAGCTGCCATAATGGCATAACCATGTCAGTTCTCAGATATCCAAATTATGCAATTTCAAGGAGAAATCTAATAGAGAACTATAAGAGTGCATTTTCATATATATTTATATTTTAAAGAGTCTGCCAGAGAAATGATTGCATATTTGCTCCGCCCCCCTTTTTTTACAAAGACCATGGGAAAAGCATCAGACATTGTGTAATAATCTCTAAAATTAATGTAAGTATTCTTAAGGGTCATTTTTATAATTTACCATGACTTTTTTTTCCCCCCAGTAAGTACATATTGTTTAAAAAACAATGAGAATTGATAGACATATATACACTACCAAACGTAAAATAGATAGCTAGTGGGAAGCAGCCACATAGCACAGGGAGATCAGCAAGGTGCTTTGTGACCAGCTAGAAGGGTGGGATAGGGAGGGTGGGAGGGAGACGCGAGAGGGAAGAGATATGGGGATATAGGTATATGTATAACTGATTCACTTTGTTATAAAGCGGAAACTAACACACCATTGTAAAGCAATTATACTCCAATAAAAATGTTTAAAAAAAACCAAAGAAAAACAAAAAAAAACCCAATGAGAATTGATGCTGAAATGTCATTCACACAGCTGATCAGGAACAGCTATGCAAGGTGATGCAAAAGATACATAACACATGAAAAAGGTCAAATTGTGTGTTTCTTGTATACACATAATTCTATATAATGTATTGTTTTTAGCCATAATTTACTTCTGGAGCTGCCCCATTTCTCACCATGTTTTGGAATTCTGTTACCCAGTTCAGGACATATAAATGGAATAAGCTACTACAGAGATCACCAGTGCTAGCACACTGACCTCTGTACTACACTAGTGCTCAACTGTCCTGCTGTTCAGGCCCTGGAGAGGGGTAATCTGGAGATCCAGCCTTGTCTGGGGCTCTTACTATTCCTTACATGGTCATTGTACCCACTGAAGTTTAAGAAATAAAAAAGAGGGAAATAAAGATATTTGGGGTAATACTTTATTCATTAAACAAATATTTACGGAGCACCTATTATGTTAGGCACTGGGATATGGCAGTGAATACTACAGGTCAATAGAATGTGGGCTGGTGGAGAAAATTAGTGATAAACAAGTAAACACACACATAAGTTAAACTTGCCTTAGAATACAGTGACACAGAATCTGCACTCTAAATGCCTTCGCATCCATCCCTCCATCTTTCTAAAATGTTTACTTTTTTCTTGATTATAAAGTAGAAAAATGAAAAATTCATAAAATGGAGAGAAAAAAACCCCCCTATCTAGGGGCATTCTTCCATTACTATTTCTGTTTCTTTCCTTCAATTCATTTGGCTTTCATCTAAATTTTTATCTATCCGAGAATATTTTTGGAGTGCCCAGAAGGTCATTATTTCAGTGCCCAAAATCAAAGGTTCTAGGAACCATGATACATATGAAGTTCCAAGGAATTTTTTTTGCCATAGTACAAGTTGCAATGATTATCGGCTTGTACTTGTAGATATCTATTTAAGAGGATAATACCTATTTGAATAATAAAGCTTAATGTTGTAACAAATACAGAGCTGTTCACCCTGGCAATAGTTTTAATTACGTGAACAAGTGGTAGCTTTCAGATTAAAAAAAAACAGGGGAGGGGGTCACCATTATTATCTCCACCCCCATCTTTTAAAATAAATTAAATCAATAACAAGTGTGGGACACTTTTAATGACCTGAACTACTTAATTTCCAGGATCTTTAGACATGTCATCCATCACTGCAGTATGGAGGAAGACATCTCTTGAGTGTTCGGGGGGTTACTTTCGTTTTATTAATGCAAGATTTAGGGAATTTTAACAAGGTGAATTGTTTATTTGCCTTGACAGATTGGCTTACAATGCACTGACTACATCTACAGCGTGATCATTAATGACAAAAGACAGGCAAAAAGCTGTTTACACTGCAACACCGGGATGGGAATTAATCCGGCTCAGCCTCCCCAGAGTACTCCAAATAGATGATCATGTTGTTTTAGGTCAGATATACTAGAAAAAAAGAATATCGAAAACTTCAAAAATTTGTGAGCATTTTTGTTAAATGTTCACTGAATATTCTCAAATAATATTTTCTAGAAAACAATGACCAATGTGGATTTCAGGATTTACAGCTGTAAGAAAGCAGCACTGGCGCGGGGAGGGTGTTAGTCAAGCTTTCGGTTTTGCGGAGGGAATGTCTCCTAAACTGTGCTAAGAAGGCTTGTAAGAAAATAATTAATACTTAAGCCCAGAGACAGAGTACAATAGAGTAGAATTTACCTAATTTAATACATATGTATAAGTGAAATGACTGTCATTAGTTAGTACAGAGATGCAACAGAGAAAATGTATTAGGTCAACCAAATCTTTTGGTTCAGAAACACATGACCACATTCCATGAGTGACCCATCAGTGAAGTGGGGCCTCACAACTGTTTCATTTAAATCCTCTTCAGTTTCTTGAAAAGCTTCCGCTCAAGAAGAACCACTCCTTCTTGATGCTGCACCCTGGGCCATCCCACATGCTTGGGACCCCAGTCTGGTCTAAATCACCGGACCTATTCACTAGATAAGCTTTTGATTAAAAAAAAATATATATATATATATATATATATATATAAATATATATAAACATTTTAAATATCAAATAATATTTCCCTGTTGTTTTAGCTTGCTTATCTTTATTTTTGATTTATCTTCAATGGTAAATTGAGTGGTCATTTTCATTCTTTACAGAGGCAAGTGGTGTAGCGGGAATATGTAACTTTAGAGCAAGACCTGGGTTTGAGTATCTCCTCTGTCTACCTTAAAGGTCATCGTGAGGATTAGGTGATGTCTCCAAGAGTCTCTGGCATGCAATTAGCATTCGATAAATGTTAATTCTGTTTCCTTTGAATTTTTTTGTTGTATCAATTCTCAAGCATCTCTTTTATTGGTTTCGGAGGTTTGGATTATTGTCTATCTAACAAACAGAGCTTCTTAGTCCTCTACGATTCATGGATCCCTTTGAAAATGATGAAAGCTGAGAATCTTGCTTGCTGAAAAATACACACACATACATAATTGTGCTGCCAGTGGCAGGGGGTCCAGTAGGCCCCTGACAGCCCGGCCGAAGATGCCTGCTTGTAGCTCTGATGCGGCAGCAACGCCGCTGGGTGCACTTTTCACCTGGCCTGGAGCCTGAAGCACTGCTGGGCCCGTGCTGGATGCCAGCTCCCCAAAGGACACGCTAGCCTTCTTGTTTCAGTTTTCTACCTCTTTGTCAATTAGAACCCCGCTGGAGTGTGTGCTGCCTTGCTATTAGAATTCATGAGCGCTTTCAGCTTTAGGCTGTGGTTGAAAATATTCGTCTGGCCGTGTCTGGTGAAGGATTTTTTTCTGAAAGCCCAAAATCTACTGCTGTACCGGATTTAGAAAGCAGTTCATATTTATGGCTTCTACGTCTTCTAAATATAACTCTAGAATTCAATAAGCTGTGGTGTTGAAGGTTCCCAAAGTTAGCAAAAAAGGAGGGGAAGTAAGATTTAAACTCTATTTCTACAGAGTACAGCTGATGAAGCACTAGTAAGCCACACCTGTTATGAGATGGGCATTTTTGAACCACTGGGCAGTGATAGGTCCCAGGCCTGGTGCTTTCTAACTGATTAACTAATTACTCTGATGGTAGAGTCCTGACACTGCATGCAAGTTGGAATGCACGGCTGGGTAGCTAATTTACACAGTAGAACGTCAGAATTCAAAATGAGCATAACAAGTTGGAGAAAAAGTTGGAAATAATCCCATTAAATCTTACAGGTTAAAGTACTGAGTCAAATACTGTAAGAGACAGAATTAATTAATCTCCAGATGCAAGTTGGAGAGTAGGTCACAAGTGCTGTTGGTCACAAGTGGTAGGTCAGCAAGAAAGTCCTGCTTCCACAAAGGTGTAAAATGAGCTGAGCAACTCTCTCACTCCACTAAATGCAATATTATTTAATCCCCAAGGAAAGGGAAATAAGAATAAACTCAGGAAGAGCTAGAGGCAAGCAATGAAAATGACTAAAAGATTAAAATAGTGTCCATATGAAGAGGTCACTCAACAGTGGGTACCAAGCATGGAATGAGGTGGTGGAGGACCAAGGAGATAATGTGGTCTTTAAGTTAACTAACCATTCTGTTAAGGAGGGTGGCAGTTTCCAAAGCTGCTGGAACAAGAAGAAACTACTGTCCAAACCAGCAGAGAAGGAATCGATCTCTGGCTGAAGCCTGTACCATAAAGCTAGGAAAAGTGGCACAGGCATGCGAAGAGTAGGAATCATAAGAGCTTCTAAATATCTGGGTTCTGAACATCTTTTAGTTGCTCTTTCATACACATGCAGACTGGAGATGCTACAGAATTAACAGAAAACCACAGTAATTTCCGGCCAATTTACCACTTAGGAAGTACACAGGCTAAAAATCAGGTTGTTATTAAGATGCACAAAGGAAATGGGGCTAAATCAAAGAACTGTAACAAGTGTGTGATATATTATGTAATAGACTTTGCTAAGACGATATCCAACTCTGATAGATATTAAAATGGGCAATTGAGTGTACCTTGTAAGAAGAAAAAAATAATTATTATTCTTTACAACCATGTTACTCAGTTACAGAAGAATAAATAACTTTCCTTACTATAGACCAGAAATATCACTCTAAAAAAAGAATGGGAAAAAAATCTCTATGAAAATATTTACCAAAAAATTGCCTAAAGGGAGCAGAAAAAACAATAGCATTGGTAGCAGCACCCTCCCCCAGCTCAATGTTTACTCCAGGAGAAATGTCTCTTTTATTGAAAAGGTGCAATTATCATCATGTAACACAAATCACAAAATCCCGATTTTTCCACACTATCAGCTTTATAAAATCATGTTCCCAAAGGATACCATTGATTAGTTGCACATGTTCTTTCTGTGACATCCCAAATACTTAATTGTCAGTTATCTTTTCTTCTTCAGTAAGTAAAATGTAGTCACAAAATTACAGAGGGACCTGTTCTGCCTTAACCTTCGCTAGATGCCATCATGCAGTGGAAAACACTGGTAAAATATCACAGGATAACGCCGTCCGACAAGGGAGACATATAAACACTGTAATGATTTCCCATGAGTTTCCATTTTAGAAAATTGTCACTAAGGCGAGCATAAACGGTGACATATCTCCACCGAGGACACGGTGAAATCGAACGCTGGCATTCTAGTTAGGTCCAAACCTACCCAGCAGCCAATTATAACAGGAACGGAACATCTTGCTGAAAACTTGGACAAGACCACTTTGCTAACCTTCCACGATCACTGCACAAAGCTGCGCTGTTTTCACTGATTTGATCTTTTTATTCTCTTTTCAAAACATTAAAAAAAAAAAAACAAAGCACCACATTTCTTCCCATTGTCTATCAAGGTTTTTTATCAACTGCAAGGAACCTCTCAGTCTCAAAAGCTAGGGTATTGAACTAAGTCGGGAGGTTTCCAAGAGTCCTGAAAGCTCTTTTCCTATTCCACCTTGTTTGGTTTGAAATGCCCGACAGTTGAGGTGACAAAGTTCATGACAGTTTTTCCTCTCTTCACCAGGAAAGATGCTTCACACCACACCTGCTTCAGAGGTGCAGCTAAGAACAGGGAGGGAGAAAAATCAATACCTCCTCACGGCAGTAAGTGGGCTGCCGTGTCCCTGTCCTCTGGGAACAAAACCTACCAGCTCACAGAGGCTTTGCCGTCCTCAGTCCTCCACTTACCCCTCCCCAGCACTTGCTCACAATTTCACAAAATGAACCACAGTAAGGTTACCAAAGGAACACTTTTAAAAAAAGTCAGCCGGTAAATGGATCTAACGAAGGCTCATGACCACCTAAAAAATAAAAATCAGATGTGCTTTGGAAGAACCCAGTGTGCCACGCATCCTTCTTTGTGTGTGCCACCCTTCCCAAGACACGTCTCCTCGGTGTCTGGTGAAAACTGCACTATTCATAGATTCAAATAGACATCTGCTATCGTTTCACAGGGCTTTACAGACTATCTTGCAAGAAATCTGAGGACTTGCACTAAAAGCTGAAGGCTGCTGACAAGGGCCCATTTAAAACGGTAAAGAATCTGTGCAAAGAAACAAAGTCATTTGGCTTCAGAAAGATTTGACAGAAGAAATCTAATTTCTGATAATATGGCTAAAAAGATAAAACTAACCATGGAACAATAGCAACTGGAAAACCAACCATCTTTTGAACTATTTTAATACCAAAATTTATGTCCTCTGTGTTTCTGGAATATCTATTCATAAAAAAGATATTTGTTTACCAGGTACTAAGTACAACCACCGGCACAATGGGTAACCAAACAAACATGGTCTTGTCCTCCCAGGACTTACAATCTAGTGGGGGAGATGGATGGTTTTCAAATAATCACAGTGATGAATGTGAGATTACAAACTGAAATAAGTACCTTAAAGGGAAGTAAATCCCTTCTTTAAGCAACAGTAAAAAAAAGCACCCTATTAACCTGTGAAGTACTAACAAAGCTTCCCTGGGAAAGTGACCCTTGGGCTGGGAGTTGAATGAGCTAATAGGATAAAGGGAGTGGGGGTATTTCAGATGCAAAGCACAGCACACTGTTCAAAACACAATGTGTTCAAAGACTTGTGGAAGGTGGAAGCGTGGCATTAGGAAAACTGAAAGGCCAGTGAGGCTGTGCCTGAGGAAACAATGAAGCTGAGCAATAAAGTAGGAGAGCCTGAGCTGGAGAGGTGCGGCAGGGCTTCTGTGTCACGTGAAGGATGATTTGTATTTTTGACTACAACTGGAACAGCAGTGGTGTTCCTCGGATCCAGTGACTGTGCATTATAGCCTCTCTTTGGCTATCTCTAAACAGCTTCTTAATCTACTGAGTTAATTTTAACCATTAGATTTTCATTTCAGATTTGGTTCCTTTTCATATCTGCCTGTTCTGCTTTTCTTAGGTTCATGATCTTTTCTTATGCTTTCAATTATTTTAGACATTTTAATATTCGGTTTCCATTCAATTGTCCTTTTACTTGAACTTCTTGGGATTTAATCCTGTTTTTGTGTCTCTCACTCATGGCTGTTCATTTTCTTCTGTTTTGTAGTTTAGGTTCATGAGCTCATCTTCTGCAGGGCTTTATCTGTGGGAAAGGCTAGGCCAGGTTCAGGGAATGCCCCTCCCCACCCCCCCAAGTGGTATTGCTTCTGCTCTGAGGAAGTACAGCCCTGACTGAGATGTAGTCAGCTTTATGAAATGATATATTAATTTTCTAGATTGGAGGCATGAGATCATGAAGATACAGAAACTATAAACCCTAAACTCTCATGAAACATGGTTGAGAAACTTTGTTAGGAAAACTTTTGTCCATATTCAATGGATTTTCATAGGCCAATGGTCTCCAAAGTGGGTTACAGAGATGTGGAGAGTTAAACAAGATAATTAATTGTGATTCAGAAAAACAAATATTAAAAAAGATTGAAAATATATAAAAAAAAGTTTTAAAATAAAAAATAATGAAAAAATAAAAAAACTATCATTTCTAATTTTTAATGGATTTATAGCAGTACATGTAAAAAACATTATTAAATATGCCTATATTGAAGTATTATGCTCAAACTTTTTTTTGATAAGGATATATAGTCCTAGGTCAATAGACTATTACTCTGACTACAGTGCATAAAGAGTTTATAAGAGCCAGTAAGGCCCAATCTATCCAAACAACACTACTGAAATAGGCTACCTTAGCCTTGGTTATCCTTTTACTAGGGTATAGCTCTATTATTAGAAATGCCCTTCCCACCTCTTCTCAACAGGCCAACTCCTACTTCTCCTTCAAGTCTCAGCTCAAGTGTTACCTCCCTTAGAAAACATTCCTGCGACCCTCAGGTTGGGCTAAGTTATCATTTTTTATGTGTGAAATAAAAGAATCATTTTATGTGATGTGATGATTAATACTGGATTGAGTCATATTAACTTTCAACAATTTTAACCTACCACATAAGGCAGTTTTCATATAGCTTATAACAACAATATTTATTTAACTCCTGGTCTGTGCTGGGCTCTTTATCTTATTTAATTTTCACAAAACAATGACACACTTTCATTATCCACATTCTACCTATGAAGAATTTGGGGCTCAGAAAGTCTAAATCACCTGTACAAGGTTTCTTAAAGGGTAAGGGGTCAGGCAGGACTGGAACCTAGGTCTCCCTAGCTCTAAAACTACTGATCTACAGATGTACCTATTCACTGAGTCATTCATTCATTCCATAAATATTTACTGATGTTTACTGCATGCACAACAGCACTGGGCTACATAGTTTAATTCTTTTCTTAGTAAATTTTATTGGAATCCTTTATCTTTTCCAATATATATTTTTCTACTGTATTTATAAATTTAATGGAACCCACAGATAAATTTAATGGAACCACTGAAATTTAGCTCCCTTAAAATACATTTCTAATTTTCTTTGGATTTAAATTTTTGCTTAACATCGCAACTAATTCTTATAAGTATATAAAGACTCCAAGAAGAAGAACAATAAATTCCATTAATTTCTGTCCTATATTAAAAAAAAAACACTGAGGATAAAGCAAAAGCAAAGACCAAAATTATCTGGCCTCACAACATTTCAAAACCTATTTGGCAACTTCTGACCTGCTCAATTCTTCTTTGACTGGGTAAAATGCTTTAAAGCCATATTTTACATACTTTTGATCCATTAAATTACCTCACTATATGTTGAAGAACAACGTGGCTCAATTACACATTATAGATAACACCAGATTTATGAGGCATTTTCTTGATCTTCAAATAGAGAAAAAAAAATTCTAAAAGCAATAATAAACTAGCTACTTACCTATAAGTCAAAACTAAAATCAGGGGACTAATACATTTGAATAAAATCATGTATTACAAAGCAAACCAAAACCGATTTAGTTATTCAAAGAATATGGTAAGACACCAACTGAAATACAAATTATAGAATATGCTTATGGAAGCGCTATCTTTTTACTTTAAAGAAGAAATAGAAATCAGAACTAGGCTTGTAAGATGTTGCCTGGAGAAAGCCTCTGGAGATTGGTTTTTAATGAAAGATTTACAATTAGCATAGCCTATGTGTGTTGAGAAA